>NC_091208.1:646654-675148 GCF_040958095.1 Procambarus clarkii
TAAATAACACGAAACCTCGCTCTATGATTTGAAGTTAAAATCCTCAAATATGGTAAAATAGTGACTTTTTCACGTTTTTCATGTAGTTTGATATTACGTAAATATATTCATTTTTACCAATATTTCGATACTATTTCATGTCGTATCACGATATGTGATTTGGCCTTCAAATCTCAGAATGTCGCATAATATTGCATTTTAAGCAAGTTTTCTTGCATTTTGTTTCGTAGGAAAAATCATCGAATTTTGCAATATTTTGACGTGTATCATCTCCTTTTCGTTTATGTGATTAAACAAAATATCATCGAATAAGGCAATATTTTGCCGTTTTTCCACGTTTTTGTGAATTATTCAGTTTAATGTTATTAATTAATTAAATATACGATAAAAATGATGCAAACACATAATTGATTAGAAATTAACCTTAAATACTTTATTTTCAATCAATCATTTGTTTCTCGTTAAAATACTGAGTAGATATTGAAAAGGGGAGAAGTTCGGTTTTTATTGCATATATCGACGTTTCAGCCGGAGTAGAGCGGTTTTACTTGTACATCTTCCATCGGTAATATAAGACGGAAAATCAAGAACATTTTTGTTAATTCTACTGAAAACACATTGGTTTTTATCATTTGTATTGGAAACAGCTATGTCATATGTCTTTTCTTGGATCTAAATAACACGAAACCTCGCTCTATGATTTGAAGTTAAAATCCTCAAATATGGTAAAATAGTGACTTTTTTTCACGTTTTTCATGTAGTTTGATATTACGTAAATATATTCATTTTTACCAATATTTCGATACTATTTCACGTAGTATCACGATATGTGATTTGGCCTTCAAATCTCAGAATGTCGCATAATATTGCATTTTAAGCAAGTTTTCTTGCATTTTGTTTCGTGCGAAAAATCATCGAATTTTGCAATATTTTGACGTGTATCATCTCCTTTTCGTTTATGTGATTAAACAAAATATCATCGAATAAGGCAATATTTTGCCGTTTTTCCACGTTTTTGTGAATATTCAGTTTAATGTTATTAATTAATTAAATATACGATAAAAATGATGCAAACACATAATTGATTAGAAATTAACCTTAAATACTTCATTTTCAATCAACCATTTGTTTCTCGTTAAAATACTGAGTACGGATATTGAAAAGGGGAGAAGTTCGGTTTTTATTGCATATATCGACGTTTCAGCCGGAGTAGAGCGGTTTTACTTGTACATCATTCATCGGTAATATAAACGGAAAATCAAGAACATTTTTGTTAATTCTAATGAAAACACATTGGTTTTTATCATTTGTATTGGAAACAGCTATGTCATATGTCTTTTCTTGGATCTAAATAACACGAAACCTCGCTCTATGATTTGAAGTTAAAATCCTCAAATATGGTAAAATAGTGACTTTTTTCACGTTTTTCATGTAGTTTGATATTACGTAAATATATTCATTTTTACCAATATTTCGATACTATTTCATGTAGTATCACGATATGTGATTTGGCCTTCAAATCTCAGAATGTCGCATAATATTGCATTTTAAGCAAGTTTTCTTGCATTTTGTTTCGTAGGAAAAATCATCGAATTTTGCAATATTTTGACGTGTATCATCTCCTTTTCGTTTATGTGATTAAAACAAAATATCATCGAATAAGGCAATATTTTGCCGTTTTTCCACGTTTTTGTGAATTTTCAGTTTAATGTTATTAATTAATTAAATATACGATAAAAATGATGCAAACACATAATTGATTAGAAATTAACCTTAAATACTTATTTTCAATCAATCATTTGTTTCTCGTTAAAATACTGAGTAGGATATTGAAAAGGGGAGAAGTTCGGTTTTTATTGCATATATCGACGTTTCAGCCGGAGTAGAGCGGTTTTACTTGTACATCTTCCATCGGTAATATAGACGGAAAATCAAGAACATTTTTGTTAATTCTACTGAAAACACATTGGTTTTTATCATTTGTATTGGAAACAACTATGTCATATGTCTTTTCTTGGATCTAAATAACACGAAACCTCGCTCTATGATTTGAAGTTAAAATCCTCAAATATGGTAAAATAGTGACTTTTTTCACGTTTTTCATGTAGTTTGATATTACGTAAATATATTCATTTTTACCAATATTTCGATACTATTTCACGTAGTATCACGATATGTGATTTGGCCTTCAAATCTCAGAATGTCGCATAATATTGCATTTTAAGCAAGTTTTCTTGCATTTTGTTTCGTGCGAAAAATCATCGAATTTTGCAATATTTTGACGTGTATCATCTCCTTTTCGTTTATGTGATTAAAACAAAATATCATCGAATAAGGCAATATTTTGCCGTTTTTCCACGTTTTTGTGAATATCAGTTTAATGTTATTAATTAATTAAATATACGATAAAAATGATGCAAACACATAATTGATTAGAAATTAACCTTAAATACTTCATTTTCAATCAACCATTTGTTTCTCGTTAAAATACTGAGTACGATATTGAAAAGGGGAGAAGTTCGGTTTTTATTGCATATATCGACGTTTCAGCCGGAGTAGAGCCGTTTTACTTGTACATCATTCATCGGTAATATAAACGGAAAATCAAGAACATTTTTGTTAATTCTAATGAAAACACATTGGTTTTTATCATTTGTATTGGAAACAGCTATGTCATATGTCTTTTCTTGGATCTAAATAACACGAAACCTCGCTCTATGATTTGAAGTTAAAATCCTCAAATATGGTAAAATAGTGACTTTTTTCACGTTTTTCATGTAGTTTGATATTACGTAAATATATTCATTTTTACCAATATTTCGATACTATTTCATGTCGTATCACGATATGTGATTTGGCCTTCAAATCTCAGAATGTCGCATAATATTGCATTTTAAGCAAGTTTTCTTGCATTTTGTTTCGTAGGAAAAATCATCGAATTTTGCAATATTTTGACGTGTATCATCTCCTTTTCGTTTATGTGATTAAAACAAAATATCATCGAATAAGGCAATATTTTGCCGTTTTTCCACGTTTTTGTGAATTTTCAGTTTAATGTTATTAATTAATTAAATATACGATAAAAATGATGCAAACACATAATTGATTAGAAATTAACCTTAAATACTTTATTTTCAATCAATCATTTGTTTCTCGTTAAAATACTGAGTAGATATTGAAAAGGGGAGAAGTTCGGTTTTTATTGCATATATCGACGTTTCAGCCGGAGTAGAGCGGTTTTACTTGTACATCTTCCATCGGTAATATAGACGGAAAATCAAGAACATTTTTGTTAATTCTACTGAAAACACATTGGTTTTTATCATTTGTATTGGAAACAACTATGTCATATGTCTTTTCTTGGATCTAAATAACACGAAACCTCGCTCTATGATTTGAAGTTAAAATCCTCAAATATGGTAAAATAGTGACTTTTTTCACGTTTTTCATGTAGTTTGATATTACGTAAATATATTCATTTTTACCAATATTTCGATACTATTTCACGTAGTATCACGATATGTGATTTGGCCTTCAAATCTCAGAATGTCGCATAATATTGCATTTTAAGCAAGTTTTCTTGCATTTTGTTTCGTGCGAAAAATCATCGAATTTTGCAATATTTTGACGTGTATCATCTCCTTTTCGTTTATGTGATTAAAACAAAATATCATCGAATAAGGCAATATTTTGCCGTTTTTCCACGTTTTTGTGAATATCAGTTTAATGTTATTAATTAATTAAATATACGATAAAAATGATGCAAACACATAATTGATTAGAAATTAACCTTAAATACTTCATTTTCAATCAACCATTTGTTTCTCGTTAAAATACTGAGTACGATATTGAAAAGGGGAGAAGTTCGGTTTTTATTGCATATATCGACGTTTCAGCCGGAGTAGAGCGGTTTTACTTGTACATCATTCATCGGTAATATAAACGGAAAATCAAGAACATTTTTGTTAATTCTAATGAAAACACATTGGTTTTTATCATTTGTATTGGAAACAGCTATGTCATATGTCTTTTCTTGGATCTAAATAACACGAAACCTCGCTCTATGATTTGAAGTTAAAATCCTCAAATATGGTAAAATAGTGACTTTTTTCACGTTTTTCATGTAGTTTGATATTACGTAAATATATTCATTTTTACCAATATTTCGATACTATTTCATGTCGTATCACGATATGTGATTTGGCCTTCAAATCTCAGAATGTCGCATAATATTGCATTTTAAGCAAGTTTTCTTGCATTTTGTTTCGTAGGAAAAATCATCGAATTTTGCAATATTTTGACGTGTATCATCTCCTTTTCGTTTATGTGATTAAAACAAAATATCATCGAATAAGGCAATATTTTGCCGTTTTTCCACGTTTTTGTGAATTTTCAGTTTAATGTTATTAATTAATTAAATATACGATAAAAATGATGCAAACACATAATTGATTAGAAATTAACCTTAAATACTTTATTTTCAATCAATCATTTGTTTCTCGTTAAAATACTGAGTAGGATATTGAAAAGGGGAGAAGTTCGGTTTTTATTGCATATATCGACGTTTCAGCCGGAGTAGAGCGGTTTTACTTGTACATCTTCCATCGGAAATATAAACGGAAAATCAAGAACATTTCAGTTAATTCTAATGAAAACATATTGGTTTTATCATTTGTATTTGAAACAACATTGTCATATGTCTTTTCTTGGATCTAAATAATACGAAACCTCGCTCTATGATTTGCAGTTAAAATCCTCAAATATGGTAAAATAGTGACTTTTTCACGTTTTTCATGTATTTTGATATTATGTAAATATATTAATTTTTACCAATATTTCGATACTATTTCATGTAGTATCACGATATGTGATTTGGCCTTCAAATCTCAGAATTTCGCATAATAATGCATTTTAAGCTATTTTCTTGCATTTTGTTTCGTACGAAAAATCATCGAATTTAGCAATATTTTGTTGTTTATCATCCGCTTTTCCTTAATGTTATTTAAACAAAATATCATCGAATAAGGCAATATTTTGCCGTTTTTCCACGTTTTTGTGAATTTTTAGTTTAATGTTATTAATTCATTAAATATACGATAAAAATGATGCATACACATAATTGATTAGAAATTAACCTTAAATACTTCATTTTCAATCAACCATTTGTTTCTCGTTAAAATACTGAGTAGGATATTGAAAAGGGGAGAAGTTCGGTTTTTATTGCATATATCGACGTTTCAGCCGGAGTAGAGCGGTTTTACTTGTACATCTTCCATCGGAAATATAAACGGAAAATCAAGAACATTTTTGTTAATTCTAATGAAAACACATTTTTTTTATCATTTGTATTGGAAACAGCTATGCCATATGTCTTTTCTTGGATCTAAATAACACGAAACCTCGCTCTATGATTTGAAGTTAAAATCCTCAAATATGGTAAAATAGTGACTTTTTTCACGTTTTTAATGAAGTTTGATATTACGTAAATATATTCATTTTTACCAATATTTCGATACTATTTCACGTAGTATCACGATATGTGATTTGGCCTTCAAATCTCAGAATGTCGCATAATATTGCATTTTAAGCAAGTTTTCTTGCATTTTGTTTCGTGCGAAAAATCATCGAATTTTGCAATATTTTGACGTGTATCATCTCCTTTTCGTTTATGTGATTAAAACAAAATATCATCGAATAAGGCAATATTTTGCCGTTTTTCCACGTTTTTGTGAATATCAGTTTAATGTTATTAATTAATTAAATATACGATAAAAATGATGCAAACACATAATTGATTAGAAATTAACCTTAAATACTTAATTTTCAATCAACCATTTGTTTCTCGTGAAAATACTGAGTAGGATGTTGAAAAGGGGAGAAGTTCGGTTTTTATTGCATATATCGACGTTTCAGCCGGAGTAGAGCGGTTTTACTTGTACATCATTCATCGGTAATATAAACGGAAAATCAAGAACATTTTTGTTAATTCTAATGAAAACACATTGGTTTTTATCATTTGTATTGGAAACAGCTATGTCATATGTCTTTTCTTGGATCTAAATAACACGAAACCTCGCTCTATGATTTGAAGTTAAAATCCTCAAATATGGTAAAATAGTGACTTTTTCACGTTTTTCATGTAGTTTGATATTACGTAAATATATTCATTTTTACCAATATTTCGATACTATTTCATGTCGTATCACGATATGTGATTTGGTCTTCAAATCTCAGAATGTCGCATAATATTGCATTTTAAGCAAGTTTTCTTGCATTTTGTTTCGTAGGAAAAATCATCGAATTTTGCAATATTTTGACGTGTATCATCTCCTTTTCGTTTATGTGATTAAAACAAAATATCATCGAATAAGGCAATATTTTGCCGTTTTTCCACGTTTTTGTGAATTTTCAGTTTAATGTTATTAATTAATTAAATATACGATAAAAATGATGCAAACACATAATTGATTAGAAATTAACCTTAAATACTTTATTTTCAATCAATCATTTGTTTCTCGTTAAAATACTGAGTAGGATATTGAAAAGGGGAGAAGTTCGGTTTTTATTGCATATATCGACGTTTCAGCCGGAGTAGAGCGGTTTTACTTGTACATCTTCCATCGGTAATATAAACGGAAAATCAAGAACATTTTTGTTAATTCTACTGAAAACACATTGGTTTTTATCATTTGTATTGGAAACAACTATGTCATATGTCTTTTCTTGGATCTAAATAACACGAAACCTCGCTCTATGATTTGAAGTTAAAATCCTCAAATATGGTAAAATAGTGACTTTTTTCACGTTTTTCATGAAGTTTGATATTACGTAAATATATTCATTTTTACCAATATTTCGATACTATTTCACGTAGTATCACGATATGTGATTTGGCCTTCAAATCTCAGAATGTCGCATAATATTGCATTTTAAGCAAGTTTTCTTGCATTTTGTTTCGTGCGAAAAATCATCGAATTTTGCAATATTTTGACGTGTATCATCTCCTTTTCGTTTATGTGATTACAACAAAATATCATCGAATAAGGCAATATTTTGCCGTTTTTCCACGTTTTTGTGAATATCAGTTTAATGTTATTAATTAATTAAATATACGATAAAAATGATGCAAACACATAATTGATTAGAAATTAACCTTAAATACTTAATTTTCAATCAACCATTTGTTTCTCGTGAAAATACTGAGTAGGATATTGAAAAGAGGAGAAGTTCGGTTTTTATTGCATATATCGACGTTTCAGCCGGAGTAGAGCGGTTTTACTTGTACATCATTCATCGGTAATATAAACGGAAAATCAAGAACATTTTTGTTAATTCTAATGAAAACACATTGGTTTTTATCATTTGTATTGGAAACAGCTATGTCATATGTCTTTTCTTGGATCTAAATAACACGAAACCTCGCTCTATGATTTGAAGTTAAAATCCTCAAATATGGTAAAATAGTGACTTTTTCACGTTTTTCATGTAGTTTGATATTACGTAAATATATTCATTTTTACCAATATTTCGATACTATTTCATGTCGTATCACGATATGTGATTTGGCCTTCAAATCTCAGAATGTCGCATAATATTGCATTTTAAGCAAGTTTTCTTGCATTTTGTTTCGTAGGAAAAATCATCGAATTTTGCAATATTTTGACGTGTATCATCTCCTTTTCGTTTATGTGATTAAAACAAAATATCATCGAATAAGGCAATATTTTGCCGTTTTTCCACGTTTTTGTGAATTTTCAGTTTAATGTTATTAATTAATTAAATATACGATAAAAATGATGCAAACACATAATTGATTAGAAATTAACCTTAAATACTTTATTTTCAATCAATCATTTGTTTCTCGTTAAAATACTGAGTAGGATATTGAAAAGGGGAGAAGTTCGGTTTTTATTGCATATATCGACGTTTCAGCCGGAGTAGAGCGGTTTTACTTGTACATCTTCCATCGGTAATATAGACGGAAAATCAAGAACATTTTTGTTAATTCTACTGAAAACACATTCGTTTTTATCATTTGTATTGGAAACAACTATGTCATATGTCTTTTCTTGGATCTAAATAACACGAAACCTCGCTCTATGATTTGAAGTTAAAATCCTCAAATATGGTAAAATAGTGACTTTTTTCACGTTTTTCATGTAGTTTGATATTACGTAAATATATTCATTTTTACCAATATTTCGATACTATTTCACGTAGTATCACGATATGTGATTTGGCCTTCAAATCTCAGAATGTCGCATAATATTGCATTTTAAGCAAGTTTTCTTGCATTTTGTTTCGTGCGAAAAATCATCGAATTTTGCAATATTTTGACGTGTATCATCTCCTTTTCGTTTATGTGATTAAAACAAAATATCATCGAATAAGGCAATATTTTGCCGTTTTTCCACGTTTTTGTGAATATCAGTTTAATGTTATTAATTAATTAAATATACGATAAAAATGATGCAAACACATAATTGATTAGAAATTAACCTTAAATACTTCATTTTCAATCAACCATTTGTTTCTCGTTAAAATACTGAGTACGATATTGAAAAGGGGAGAAGTTCGGTTTTTATTGCATATATCGACGTTTCAGCCGGAGTAGAGCGGTTTTACTTGTACATCATTCATCGGTAATATAAACGGAAAATCAAGAACATTTTTGTTAATTCTACTGAAAACACATTGGTTTTTATCATTTGTATTGGAAACAGCTATGTCATATGTCTTTTCTGGGATCTAAATAACACGAAACCTCGCTCTATGATTTGAAGTTAAAATCCTCAAATATGGTAAAATAGTGACTTTTTCACGTTTTTCATGTAGTTTGATATTACGTAAATATATTCATTTTTACCAATATTTCGATACTATTTCATGTCGTATCACGATATGTGATTTGGTCTTCAAATCTCAGAATGTCGCATAATATTGCATTTTAAGCAAGTTTTCTTGCATTTTGTTTCGTAGGAAAAATCATCGAATTTTGCAATATTTTGACGTGTATCATCTCCTTTTCGTTTATGTGATTAAAACAAAATATCATCGAATAAGGCAATATTTTGCCGTTTTTCCACGTTTTTGTGAATATCAGTTTAATGTTATTAATTAATTAAATATACGATAAAAATGATGCAAACACATAATTGATTAGAAATTAACCTTAAATACTTCATTTTCAATCAACCATTTGTTTCTCGTTAAAATACTGAGTACGATATTGAAAAGGGGAGAAGTTCGGTTTTTATTGCATATATCGACGTTTCAGCCGGAGTAGAGCGGTTTTACTTGTACATCATTCATCGGTAATATAAACGGAAAATCAAGAACATTTTTGTTAATTCTAATGAAAACACATTGGTTTTTATCATTTGTATTGGAAACAGCTATGTCATATGTCTTTTCTGGGATCTAAATAACACGAAACCTCGCTCTATGATTTGAAGTTAAAATCCTCAAATATGGTAAAATAGTGACTTTTTCACGTTTTTCATGTAGTTTGATATTACGTAAATATATTCATTTTTACCAATATTTCGATACTATTTCATGTCGTATCACGATATGTGATTTGGTCTTCAAATCTCAGAATGTCGCATAATATTGCATTTTAAGCAAGTTTTCTTGCATTTTGTTTCGTAGGAAAAATCATCGAATTTTGCAATATTTTGACGTGTATCATCTCCTTTTCGTTTATGTGATTAAAACAAAATATCATCGAATAAGGCAATATTTTGCCGTTTTTCCACGTTTTTGTGAATTTTCAGTTTAATGTTATTAATTAATTAAATATACGATAAAAATGATGCAAACACATAATTGATTAGAAATTAACCTTAAATACTTTATTTTCAATCAATCATTTGTTTCTCGTTAAAATACTGAGTAGGATATTGAAAAGGGGAGAAGTTCGGTTTTTATTGCATATATCGACGTTTCAGCCGGAGTAGAGCGGTTTTACTTGTACATCTTCCATCGGTAATATAGACGGAAAATCAAGAACATTTTTGTTAATTCTACTGAAAACACATTCGTTTTTATCATTTGTATTGGAAACAACTATGTCATATGTCTTTTCTTGGATCTAAATAACACGAAACCTCGCTCTATGATTTGAAGTTAAAATCCTCAAATATGGTAAAATAGTGACTTTTTTCACGTTTTTCATGTAGTTTGATATTACGTAAATATATTCATTTTTACCAATATTTCGATACTATTTCACGTAGTATCACGATATGTGATTTGGCCTTCAAATCTCAGAATGTCGCATAATATTGCATTTTAAGCAAGTTTTCTTGCATTTTGTTTCGTGCGAAAAATCATCGAATTTTGCAATATTTTGACGTGTATCATCTCCTTTTCGTTTATGTGATTAAAACAAAATATCATCGAATAAGGCAATATTTTGCCGTTTTTCCACGTTTTTGTGAATATCAGTTTAATGTTATTAATTAATTAAATATACGATAAAAATGATGCAAACACATAATTGATTAGAAATTAACCTTAAATACTTCATTTTCAATCAACCATTTGTTTCTCGTTAAAATACTGAGTACGATATTGAAAAGGGGAGAAGTTCGGTTTTTATTGCATATATCGACGTTTCAGCCGGAGTAGAGCGGTTTTACTTGTACATCATTCATCGGTAATATAAACGGAAAATCAAGAACATTTTTGTTAATTCTAATGAAAACACATTGGTTTTTATCATTTGTATTGGAAACAGCTATGTCATATGTCTTTTCTGGGATCTAAATAACACGAAACCTCGCTCTATGATTTGAAGTTAAAATCCTCAAATATGGTAAAATAGTGACTTTTTCACGTTTTTCATGTAGTTTAATATTACGTAAATATATTCATTTTTACCAATATTTCGATACTATTTCATGTCGTATCACGATATGTGATTTGGCCTTCAAATCTCAGAATGTCGCATAATATTGCATTTTAAGCAAGTTTTCTTGCATTTTGTTTCGTAGGAAAAATCATCGAATTTTGCAATATTTTGACGTGTATCATCTCCTTTTCGTTTATGTGATTAAAACAAAATATCATCGAATAAGGCAATATTTTGCCGTTTTTCCACGTTTTTGTGAATTTTCAGTTTAATGTTATTAATTAATTAAATATACGATAAAAATGATGCAAACACATAATTGATTAGAAATTAACCTTAAATACTTTATTTTCAATCAATCATTTGTTTCTCGTTAAAATACTGAGTAGGATATTGAAAAGGGGAGAAGTTCGGTTTTTATTGCATATATCGACGTTTCAGCCGGAGTAGAGCGGTTTTACTTGTACATCTTCCATCGGTAATATAAACGGAAAATCAAGAATATTTTTGTTAATTCTACTGAAAACACATTGGTTTTTATCATTTGTATTGGAAACAACTATGTCGTATGTCTTTTCTTGGATCTAAATAACCCGAAACCTCGCTCTATGATTTGAAGTTAAAATCCTCAAATATGGTAAAATAGTGACTTTTTTCACGTTTTTAATGAAGTTTGATATTACGTAAATATATTCATTTTTACCAATATTTCGATACTATTTCACGTAGTATCAGGATATGTGATTTGGCCTTCAAATCTCAGAATGTCGCATAATATTGCATTTTAAGCAAGTTTTCTTGCATTTTGTTTCGTGCGAAAAATCATCGAATTTTGCAATATTTTGACGTGTATCATCTCCTTTTCGTTTATGTGATTAAAACAAAATATCATCGAATAAGGCAATATTTTGCCGTTTTTCCACGTTTTTGTGAATATCAGTTTAATGTTATTAATTAATTAAATATACGATAAAAATGATGCAAACACATAATTGATTAGAAATTAACCTTAAATACTTAATTTTCAATCAACCATTTGTTTCTCGTGAAAATACTGAGTAGGATATTGAAAAGGGGAGAAGTTCGGTTTTTATTGCATATATCGACGTTTCAGGAGAGGGAGTAGAGCGGTTTTACTTGTACATCATTCATCGGTAATATAAACAGAAAATCAAGAACATTTTTGTTAATTCTAATGAAAACACATTGGTTTTTATCATTTGTATTGGAAACAGCTATGTCATATGTCTTTTCTGGGATCTAAATAACACGAAACCTCGCTCTATGATTTGAAGTTAAAATCCTCAAATATGGTAAAATAGTGACTTTTTCACGTTTTTCATGTAGTTTAATATTACGTAAATATATTCATTTTTACCAATATTTCGATACTATTTCATGTCGTATCACGATATGTGATTTGGCCTTCAAATCTCAGAATGTCGCATAATATTGCATTTTAAGCAAGTTTTCTTGCATTTTGTTTCGTAGGAAAAATCATCGAATTTTGCAATATTTTGACGTGTATCATCTCCTTTTCGTTTATGTGATTAAAACAAAATATCATCGAATAAGGCAATATTTTGCCGTTTTTCCACGTTTTTGTGAATTTTCAGTTTAATGTTATTAATTAATTAAATATACGATAAAAATGATGCAAACACATAATTGATTAGAAATTAACCTTAAATACTTTATTTTCAATCAATCATTTGTTTCTCGTTAAAATACTGAGTAGGATATTGAAAAGGGGAGAAGTTCGGTTTTTATTGCATATATCGACGTTTCAGCCGGAGTAGAGCGGTTTTACTTGTACATCTTCCATCGGTAATATAAACGGAAAATCAAGAATATTTTTGTTAATTCTACTGAAAACACATTGGTTTTTATCATTTGTATTGGAAACAACTATGTCGTATGTCTTTTCTTGGATCTAAATAACCCGAAACCTCGCTCTATGATTTGAAGTTAAAATCCTCAAATATGGTAAAATAGTGACTTTTTTCACGTTTTTAATGAAGTTTGATATTACGTAAATATATTCATTTTTACCAATATTTCGATACTATTTCACGTAGTATCAGGATATGTGATTTGGCCTTCAAATCTCAGAATGTCGCATAATATTGCATTTTAAGCAAGTTTTCTTGCATTTTGTTTCGTGCGAAAAATCATCGAATTTTGCAATATTTTGACGTGTATCATCTCCTTTTCGTTTATGTGATTAAAACAAAATATCATCGAATAAGGCAATATTTTGCCGTTTTTCCACGTTTTTGTGAATATCAGTTTAATGTTATTAATTAATTAAATATACGATAAAAATGATGCAAACACATAATTGATTAGAAATTAACCTTAAATACTTAATTTTCAATCAACCATTTGTTTCTCGTGAAAATACTGAGTAGGATATTGAAAAGGGGAGAAGTTCGGTTTTTATTGCATATATCGACGTTTCAGGAGAGGGAGTAGAGCGGTTTTACTTGTACATCATTCATCGGTAATATAAACAGAAAATCAAGAACATTTTTGTTAATTCTAATGAAAACACATTGGTTTTTATCATTTGTATTGGAAACAGCTATGTCATATGTCTTTTCTTGGATCTAAATAACACGAAACCTCGCTCTATGATTTGAAGTTAAAATCCTCAAATATGGTAAAATAGTGACTTTTTCACGTTTTTCATGTAGTTTGATATTACGTAAATATATTCATTTTTACCAATATTTCGATACTATTTCATGTCGTATCACGATATGTGATTTGGCCTTCAAATCTCAGAATGTCGCATAATATTGCATTTTAAGCAAGTTTTCTTGCATTTTGTTTCGTAGGAAAAATTATCGAATTTTGCAATATTTTGACGTGTATCATCTCCTTTTCGTTTATGTGATTAAAACAAAATATCATCGAATAAGGCAATATTTTGCCGTTTTTCCACGTTTTTGTGAATTTTCAGTTTAATGTTATTAATTAATTAAATATACGATAAAAATGATGCAAACACATAATTGATTAGAAATTAACCTTAAATACTTTATTTTCAATCAATCATTTATTTCTCGTTAAAATACTGAGTAGGATATTGAAAAGGGGAGAAGTTCGGTTTTTATTGCATATATCGACGTTTCAGCCGGAGTAGAGCGGTTTTACTTGTACATCTTCCATCGGTAATATAGACGGAAAATCAAGATCATTTTTGTTAATTCTACTGAAAACACATTGGTTTTTATCATTTGTATTGGAAACAACTATGTCATATGTCTTTTCTTGGATCTAAATAACACGAAACCTCGCTCTATGATTTGAAGTTAAAATCCTCAAATATGGTAAAATAGTGACTTTTTTCACGTTTTTCATGTAGTTTGATATTACGTAAATATATTCATTTTTACCAATATTTCGATACTATTTCACGTAGTATTACGATATGTGATTTGGCCTTCAAATCTCAGAATGTCGCATAATATTGCATTTTAAGCAAGTTTTCTTGCATTTTGTTTCGTGCGAAAAATCGTCGAATTTTGCAATATTTTGACGTGTATCATCTCCTTTTCGTTTAAGTGATTAAAACAAAATATCATCGAATAAGGCAATATTTTGCCGTTTTTCCACGTTTTTGTGAATATCAGTTTAATGTTATTAATTAATTAAATATACGATAAAAATGATGCAAACACATAATTGATTAGAAATTAACCTTAAATACTTAATTTTCAATCAACCATTTGTTTCTCGTGAAAATACTGAGTAGGATATTGAAAAGGGGAGAAGTTCGGTTTTTATTGCATATATCGACGTTTCAGCCGGAGTAGAGCGGTTTTACTTGTACATCTTCCATCGGAAATATAAACGGAAAATCAAGAACATTTCAGTTAATTCTAATGAAAACATATTGATTTTATCATTTGTATTTGAAACAACATTGTCATATGTCTTTTCTTGGATCTAAATAATACGAAACCTCGCTCTATGATTTGCAGTTAAAATCCTCAAATATGGTAAAATAGTGACTTTTTCACGTTTTTCATGTATTTTGATATTATGTAAATATATTAATTTTTACCAATATTTCGATACTATTTCATGTAGTATCACGATATGTGATTTGGCCTTCAAATCTCAGAATTTCGCATAATAATGCATTTTAAGCTATTTTCTTGCATTTTGTTTCGTACGAAAAATCATCGAATTTAGCAATATTTTGTTGTTTATCATCCGCTTTTCCTTAATGTTATTTAAACAAAATATCATCGAATAAGGCAATATTTTGCCGTTTTTCCACGTTTTTGTGAATTTTTAGTTTAATGTTATTAATTCATTAAATATACGATAAAAATGATGCATACACATAATTGATTAGAAATTAACCTTAAATACTTCATTTTCAATCAACCATTTGTTTCTCGTTAAAATACTGAGTAGGATATTGAAAAGGGGAGAAGTTCGGTATTTATTGCATATATCGACGTTTCAGCCGGAGTAGAGCGGTTTTACTTGTACATCTTCCATCGGAAATATAAACGGAAAATCAAGAACATTTTTGTTAATTCTAATGAAAACACATTTTTTTTTATCATTTGTATTGGAAACAGCTATGCCATATGTCTTTTCTTGGATCTAAATAACACGAAACCTCGCTCTATGATTTGAAGTTAAATCCTCAAATATGGTAAAATAGTGACTTTTTTCACGTTTTTTATGTAGTTTGATATTACGTAAATATATTCATTTTTACCAATATTTCGATACTATTTCATGTCGTATCACGATATGTGATTTGGCCTTCAAATCTCAGAATGTCGCATAATATTGCATTTTAAGCAAGTTTTCTTGCATTTTGTTTCGTAGGAAAAATCATCGAATTTTGCAATATTTTGACGTGTATCATCTCCTTTTCGTTTATATGATTAAAACAAAAAATATCATCGAATAAGGCAATATTTTGCCGTTTTTCCACGTTTTTGTGAATTTTCAGTTTAATGTTATTAATTAATTAAATATACGATAAAAATGATGCAAACACATAATTGATTAGAAATTAAACTTAAATACTTCATTTTCAATCAACCCTTTGTTTCTCGTTAAAATACAGAGTAGGATATTGAAAAGGGGAGAAGTTCGGTTTTTATTGCATATATCGACGTTTCAGCCGGAGTAGAGCGGATTTACTTGTACATCTTCCATCGGTAATATAAACGGAAAATCAAGAACATTTTTGTTAATTCTACTGAAAACACATTGGTTTTTATCATTTGTATTGGAAACAACTGTCATATGTCTTTTCTTGGATCTAAATAACACGAAACCTCGCTCTATGATTTGAAGTTAAAATCCTCAAATATGGTAAAATAGTGACTTTTTTCACGTTTTTCATGTAGTTTGATATTACGTAAATATATTCATTTTTACCAATATTTCGATACTATTTCATGTAGTATCACGATATGTGATTTGGCCTTCAAATCTCAGAATGTCGCATAATATTGCATTTTAAGCAAGTTTTCTTGCATTTTGTTTCGTGCGAAAAATCATCGAATTTGCAATATTTTGACGTGTATCATCTCCTTTTCGTTTATGTGATTAAAACAAAATATCATCGAATAAGGCAATATTTTGCCGTTTTTCCACGTTTTTGTGAATATCAGTTTAATGTTATTAATTAATTAAATATACGATAAAAATTATGCAAACACATAATTGATTAGAAATTAACCTTAAATGCTTCATTTTCAATCAACCATTTGTTTCTCGTTAAAATACTGAGTAGGATATTGAAAAGGGGAGAAGTTCGGTTTTTATTGCATATATCGACGTTTCAGCCGGAGTAGAGCGGTTTTACTTGTACATCTTCCATCGGAAATATAAACGGAAAATCAAGAACATTTCAGTTAATTCTAATGAAAACATATTGGTTTTATCATTTGTATTTGAAACAACATTGTCATATGTCTTTTCTTGGATCTAAATAATACGAAACCTCGCTCTATGATTTGCAGTTAAAATCCTCAAATATGGTAAAATAGTGACTTTTTCACGTTTTTCATGTATTTTGATATTATGTATATATATTAATTTTTACCAATATTTCGATACTATTTCATGTAGTATCACGATATGTGATTTGGCCTTCAAATCTCAGAATTTCGCATAATAATGCATTTTAAGCAAGTTTTCTTGCATTTTGTTTCGTACGAAAAATCATCGAATTTAGCAATATTTTGTTGTTTATCATCCGCTTTTCCTTAATGTTATTTAAACAAAATATCATCGAATAAGGCAATATTTTGCCGTTTTTCCACGTTTTTGTGAATTTTTAGTTCAATGTTATTAATTCATTAAATATACGATAAAAATGATGCATACACATAATTGATTAGAAATTAACCTTAAATACTTCATTTTCAATCAACCATTTGTTTCTCGTTAAAATACTGAGTAGGATATTGAAAAGGGGAGAAGTTCGGTTTTTATTGCATATATCGACGTTTCAGCCGGAGTAGAGCGGTTTTACTTGTACATCTTCCATCGGAAATATAAACGGAAAATCAAGAACATTTTTGTTAATTCTAATGAAAACACATTTTTTTTTATCATTTGTATTGGAAACAGCTATGCCATATGTCTTTTCTTGGATCTAAATAACACGAAACCTCGCTCTATGATTTGAAGTTAAAATCCTCAAATATGGTAAAATAGTGACTTTTTTCACGTTTTTTATGTAGTTTGATATTACGTAAATATATTCATTTTTACCAATATTTCGATACTATTTCATGTCGTATCACGATATGTGATTTGGCCTTCAAATCTCAGAATGTCGCATAATATTGCATTTAAAGCAAGTTTTCTTGCATTTTGTTTCGTAGGAAAAATCATCGAATTTTGCAATATTTTGACGTGTATCATCTCCTTTTCGTTTATATGATTAAAACAAAATATCATCGAATAAGGCAATATTTTGCCGTTTTTCCACGTTTTTGTGAATTTTCAGTTTAATGTTATTAATTAATTAAATATACGATAAAAATGATGCAAACACATAATTGATTAGAAATTAACCTTAAATACTTAATTTTCAATCAACCATTTGTTTCTCGTTAAAATACTGAGTAGGATATTGAAAAGGGGAGAAGTTCGGTTTTTATTGCATATATCGACGTTTCAGCCGGAGTAGAGCGGTTTTACTTGTACATCTTCCATCGGTAATATAAACGGAAAATCAAGAACATTTTTGTTAATTCTACTGAAAACACATTGGTTTTTATCATTTGTATTGGAAACAACTATGTCATATGTCTTTTCTTGGATCTAAATAACACGAAACCTCGCTCTATGATTTGAAGTTAAAATCCTCAAATATGGTAAAATAGTGACTTTTTTCACGTTTTTCATGAAGTTTGATATTACGTAAATATATTCATTTTTACCAATATTTCGATACTATTTCACGTAGTATCACGATATGTGATTTGGCCTTCAAATCTCAGAATGTCGCATAATATTGCATTTTAAGCAAGTTTTCTTGCATTTTGTTTCGTGCGAAAAATCATCGAATTTTGCAATATTTTGACGTGTATCATCTCCTTTTCGTTTATGTGATTAAAACAAAATATCATCGAATAAGGCAATATTTTGCCGTTTTTCCACGTTTTTGTGAATATCAGTTTAATGTTATTAATTAATTAAATATACGATAAAAATGATGCAAACACATAATTGATTAGAAATTAACCTTAAATACTTAATTTTCAATCAACCATTTGTTTCTCGTGAAAATACTGAGTAGGATATTGAAAAGGGGAGAAGTTCGGTTTTTATTGCATATATCGACGTTTCAGCCGGAGTAGAGCGGTTTTACTTGTACATCTTCCATCGGTAATATAGACGGAAAATCAAGAACATTTTTGTTAATTCTACTGAAAACACATTGGTTTTTATCATTTGTATTGGAAACAGCTATGTCATATGTCTTTTCTTGGATCTAAATAACACGAAACCTCGCTCTATGATTTGAAGTTAAAATCCTCAAATATGGTAAAATAGTGCCTTTTTTCACGTTTTTCATGTAGTTTGATATCACTTAAATATATTCATTTTTACCAATATTTCGATACTATTTCATGTCGTATCACGATATGTGATTTGGCCTTCAAATCTCAGAATGTCGCATAATATTGCATTTTAAGCAAGTTTTCTTGCATTTTGTTTCGTAGGAAAAATCATCGAATTTTGCAATATTTTGACGTGTATCATCTCCTTTTCGTTTATGTGATTAAAACAAAATATCATCGAATAAGGCAATATTTTGCCGTTTTTCCACGTTTTTGTGAATTTTCAGTTTAATGTTATTAATTAAATAAATATACGATAAAAATGATGCAAACACATAATTGATTAGAAATTAACCTTAAATGCTTCATTTTCAATCAACCATTTGTTTCTCGTTAAAATACTGAGTAGGATATTGAAAAGGGGAGAAGTTCAGTTTTTATTGCATATATCGACGTTTCAGCCGGAGTAGAGCGGTTTTACTTGTACATCTTCCATCGGAAATATAAACGGAAAATCAAGAACATTTCAGTTAATTCTAATGAAAACATATTGGTTTTAACATTTGTATTTGAAACAACATTGTCATATGTCTTTTCTTGGATCTAAATAATACGAAACCTCGCTCTATGATTTGCAGTTTAAATCCTCAAATATGGTAAAATAGTGACTTTTTCACGTTTTTCATGTATTTTGATATTATGTAAATATATTAATTTTTACCAATATTTCGATACTATTTCATGTAGTATCACGATATGTGATTTGGCCTTCAAATCTCAGAATTTCGCATAATAATGCATTTTAAGCTAGTTTTCTTGCATTTTGTTTCGTACGAAAAATCATCGAATTTAGCAATATTTTGTTGTTTATCATCCGCTTTTCCTTAATGTTATTTAAACAAAATATCATCGAATAAGGCAATATTTTGCCGTTTTTCCACGTTTTTGTGAATTTTTAGTTTAATGTTATTAATTCATTAAATATACGATAAAAATGATGCATACACATAATTGATTTGAAATTAACCTTAAATACTTCATTTTCAATCAACCATTTGTTTCTCGTTAAAATACTGAGTAGGATATTGAAAAGGGGAGAAGTTCGGTTTTTATTGCATATATCGACGTTTCAGCCGGAGTAGAGCGGTTTTACTTGTACATCTTCCATCGGAAATATAAACGGAAAATCAAGAACATTTTTGTTAATTCTACTGAAAACACATTTTTTTTTATCATTTGTATTGGAAACAGCTATGCCATATGTCTTTTCTTGGATCTAAATAACACGAAACCTCGCTCTATGATTTGAAGTTAAAATCCTCAAATATGGTAAAATAGTGACTTTTTTCACGTTTTTTATGTAGTTTGATATTACGTAAATATATTCATTTTTACCAATATTTCGATACTATTTCATGTCGTATCACGATATGTGATTTGGCCTTCAAATCTCAGAATGTCGCATAATATTGCATTTTAAGCAAGTTTTCTTGCATTTTGTTTCGTAGGAAAAATCATCGAATTTTGCAATATTTTGACGTGTATCATCTCCTTTTCGTTTATATGATTAAAACAAAATATCATCGAATAAGGCAATATTTTGCCGTTTTTCCACGTTTTTGTGAATTTTCAGTTTAATGTTATTAATTAATTAAATATACGATAAAAATGATGCAAACACATAATTGATTAGAAATTAACCTTAAATACTTAATTTTCAATCAACCATTTGTTTCTCGTGAAAATACTGAGTAGGATATTGAAAAGGGGAGAAGTTCGGTTTTTATTGCATATATCGACGTTTCAGCCGGAGTAGAGCGGTTTTACTTGTACATCTTCCATCGGTAATATAGACGGAAAATCAAGAACATTTTTGTTAATTCTACTGAAAACACATTGGTTTTTATCATTTGTATTGGAAACAGCTATGTCATATGTCTTTTCTTGGATCTAAATAACACGAAACCTCGCTCTATGATTTGAAGTTAAAATCCTCAAATATGGTAAAATAGTGCCTTTTTTCACGTTTTTCATGTAGTTTGATATTACTTAAATATATTCATTTTTACCAATATTTCGATACTATTTCATGTCGTATCACGATATGTGATTTGGCCTTCAAATCTCAGAATGTCGCATAATATTGCATTTTAAGCAAGTTTTCTTGCATTTTGTTTCGTAGGAAAAATCATCGAATTTTGCAATATTTTGACGTGTATCATCTCCTTTTCGTTTATGTGATTAAAACAAAATATCATCGAATAAGGCAATATTTTGCCGTTTTTCCACGTTTTTGTGAATTTTCAGTTTAATGTTATTAATTAAATAAATATACGATAAAAATGATGCAAACACATAATTGATTAGAAATTAACCTTAAATACTTCATTTTCAATCAACCATTTGTTTCTCGTTAAAATACTGAGTAGGATATTGAAAAGGGGAGAAGTTCGGTTTTTATTGCATATATCGACGTTTCAGCCGGAGTAGAGCGGTTTTACTTGTACATCATTCAACGGTAATATAAACGGAAAATCAAGAACATTTTTGTTAATTCTAATGAAAACACATTGGTTTTTATCATTTGCATTGGAAACAGCTATGTCATATGTCTTTTCTTGGATCTAAATAACACGAAACCTCGCTCTATGATTTGAAGTTAAAATCCTCAAATATGGTAAAATAGTGAATTTTTTCACCTTTTTTATGTAGTTTGATATTACGTAAATATATTCATTTTTACCAATATTTCGATACTATTTCATGTCGTATCACGATATGTGATTTGGCCTTCAAATCTCAGAATGTCGCATAATATTGCATTTTAAGCAAGTTTTCTTGCATTTTGTTTCGTAGGGAAAATCATCGAATTTTGCAATATTTTGACGTGTATCATCTCCTTTTCGTTTATATGATTAAAACAAAAAATATCATCGAATAAGGCAATATTTTGCCGTTTTTCCACGTTTTTGTGAATTTTCAGTTTAATGTTATTAATTAATTAAATATACGATAAAAATGATGCAAACACATAATTGATTAGAAATTAACCTTAAATACTTCATTTTCAATCAACCATTTGTTTCTCGTTAAAATACTGAGTAGGATATTGAAAAGGGGAGAAGTTCGGTTTTTATTGCATATATCGACGTTTCAGCCGGAGTAGAGCGGTTTTACTTGTACATCTTCCATCGGTAATATAAACGGAAAATCAAGAACATTTTTGTTAATTCTACTGAAAACACATTGGTTTTTATCATTTGTATTGGAAACAACTATGTCATATGTCTTTTCTTGGATCTAAATAACACGAAACCTCGCTCTATGATTTGAAGTTAAAATCCTCAAATATGGTAAAATAGTGACTTTTTTCACGTTTTTCATGTAGTTTGATATTACGTAAATATATTCATTTTTACCAATATTTCGATACTATTTAATGTAGTATCACGATATGTGATTTCGCCTTCAAATCTCAGAATGTCGCATAATATTGCATTTTAAGCAAGTTTTCTTGCATTTTGTTTCGTGCGAAAAATCATCGAATTTTGCAATATTTTGACGTGTATCATCTCCTTTTCGTTTATGTGATTAAAACAAAATATCATCGAATAAGGCAATATTTTGCCGTTTTTCCACGTTTTTGTGAATATCAGTTTAATGTTATTAAATAATTAAATATACGATAAAAATGATGCAAACACATAATTGATTAGAAATTAACCTTAAATACTTCATTTTCAATCAACCATTTGTTTCTCGTTAAAATACTAAGTACGATATTGAAAAGGGGAGAAGTTCGGTTTTTATTGCATATATCGACGTTTCAGCCGGAGTAGAGCGGTTTTACTTGTACATCTTCCATCGGTAATATAAACGGAAAATCAAGAACATTTCTGTTAATTCTAATGAAAACACATTGGTTTTTATCATTTGTATTGGAAACAGCTATGTCATATGTCTTTTCTTGGATCTAAATAACACGAAACCTCGCTCTATGATTTGAAGTTAAAATCCTCAAATATGGTAAAATAGTGACTTTTTTCACGTTTTTTATGTAGTTTGATATTACGTAAATATATTCATTTTTACCAATATTTCGATACTATTTCATGTCGTATCACGATATGTGATTTGGCCTTCAAATCTCAGAATGTCGCATAATATTGCATTTTAAGCAAGTTTTCTTGCATTTTGTTTCGTAGGAAAAATCATCGAATTTTGCAATATTTTGACGTGTATCATCTCCTTTTCGTTTATGTGATTAAAACAAAATATCATCGAATAAGGCAATATTTTGCCGTTTTTCCACGTTTTTGTGAATTTTCAGTTTAATGTTATTAATTAATTAAATATACGATAAAAATGATGCAAACACATAATTGATTAGAAATTAACCTTAAATACTTTATTTTCAATCAATCATTTGTTTCTCGTTAAAATACTGAGTAGGATATTGAAAAGGGGAGAAGTTCGGTTTTTATTGCATATATCGACGTTTCAGCCGGAGTAGAGCGGTTTTACTTGTACATCTTCCATCGGTAATATAGACGGAAAATCAAGAACATTTTTGTTAATTCTACTGAAAACACATTGGTTTTTATCATTTGTATTGGAAACAACTATGTCATATGTCTTTTCTTGGATCTAAATAACACGAAACCTCGCTCTATGATTTGAAGTTAAAATCCTCAAATATGGTAAAATAGTGACTTTTTTCACGTTTTTCATGTAGTTTGATATTACGTAAATATATTCATTTTTAGCAATATTTCGATACTATTTCACGTAGTATCACGATATGTGATTTGGCCTTCAAATCCCAGAATGTCGCATAATATTGCATTTTAAGCAAGTTTTCTTGCATTTTGTTTCGTGCGAAAAATCATCGAATTTTCAATATTTTGACGTGTATCATCTCCTTTTCGTTTATGTGATTAAAACAAAATATCATCGAATAAGGCAATATTTTGCCGTTTTTCCCCGTTTTTGTGAATTTTCAGTTTAATGTTATTAATTAATTAAATATACGATAAAAATGATGCAAACACATAATTGATTAGAAATTAACCTTAAATACTTTATTTTCAATCAATCATTTGTTTCTCGTTAAAATACTGAGTAGGATATTGAAAAGGGGAGAAAGTTCGGTTTTTATTGCATATATCGACGTTTCAGCCGGAGTAGAGCGGTTTTACTTGTACATCTTCCATCGGTAATATAAACGGAAAATCAAGAACATTTTTGTTAATTCTACTGAAAACACATTGGTTTTTATCATTTGTATTGGAAACAACTATGTCATATGTCTTTTCTTGGATCTAAATAACACGAAACCTCGCTCTATGATTTGAAGTTAAAATCCTCAAATATGGTAAAATAGTGACTTTTTTCACGTTTTTCATGAAGTTTGATATTACGTAAATATATTCATTTTTACCAATATTTCGATACTATTTCACGTAGTATCACGATATGTGATTTGGCCTTCAAATCTCAGAATGTCGCATAATATTGCATTTTAAGCAAGTTTTCTTGCATTTTGTTTCGTGCGAAAAATCATCGAATTTTGCAATATTTTGACGTGTATCATCTCCTTTTCGTTTATGTGATTAAAACAAAATATCATCGAATAAGGCAATATTTTGCCGTTTTTCCACGTTTTTGTGAATATCAGTTTAATGTTATTAATTAATTAAATATACGATAAAAATGATGCAAACACATAATTGATTAGAAATTAACCTTAAATACTTCATTTTCAATCTACCATTTGTTTCTCGTTAAAATACTGAGTACGATATTGAAAAGGGGAGAAGTTCGGTTTTTATTGCATATATAGACGTTTCAGCCGGAGTAGAGCGGTTTTACTTGTACATCATTCATTGGTAATATAAACGGAAAATCAAGAACATTTTTGTTAATTCTAATGAAAACACATTGATTTTTATCATTTGTATTGGAAACAGCTATGTCATATGTCTTTTCTTGGATCTAAATAACACGAAACCTCGCTCTATGATTTGAAGTTAAAATCCTCAAATATGGTCAAATAGTGACTTTTTTCTCGTTTTTCATGTAGTTTGATATTACGTAAATATATTCATTTTTACCAATATTTCGATACTATTTCATGTCGTATCACGATATGTGATTTGGCCTTCAAATCTCAGAATGTCGCATAATATTGCATTTTAAGCCAGTTTTCTTGCATTTTGTTTCGTAGGAAAAATCATCGAATTTTGCAATATTTTGACGTGTATCATCTCCTTTTCGTTTATGTGATTAAAACAAAATATCATCGAATAAGGCAATATTTTGCCGTTTTTCCACGTTTTTGTGAATTTTCAGTTTAATGTTATTAAATAATTAAATATACGATAAAAATGATGCAAACACATAATTGATTAGAAATTTACCTTAAATACTTTATTTTCAATCAATCATTTGTTTCTCGTTAAAATACTGAGTAGGATATTGAAAAGGGGAGAAGTTCGGTTTTTATTGCATATATCGACGTTTCAGCCGGAGTAGAGCGGTTTTACTTGCACATCTTCCATCGGTAATATAAACGGAAAATCAAGAACATTTTTGTTAATTCTACTGAAAACACATTGGTTTTTATCATTTGTATTGGAAACAACTATGTCATATGTCTTTTCTTGGAACTAAATAACACGAAACCTCGCTCTATGATTTGAAGTTAAAATCCTCAAATATGGTAAAATAGTGACTTTTTTCACGTTTTTCATGAAGTTTGATATTACGTAAATATATTCATTTTTACCAATATTTCGATACTATTTCACGTAGTATCACGATATGTGATTTGGCCTTCAAATCTCAGAATGTCGCATAATATTGCATTTTAAGCAAGTTTTCTTGCATTTTGTTTCGTGCGAAAAATCATCGAATTTTGCAATATTTTGACGTGTATCATCTCCTTTTCGTTTATGTGATTAAAACAAAATATCATCGAATAAGGCAATATTTTGCCGTTTTTCCACGTTTTTGTGAATATCAGTTTAATGTTATTAATTAATTAAATATACGATAAAAATGATGCAAACACATAATTGATTAGAATTTAACCTTAAATACTTAATTTTCAATCAACCATTTGTTTCTCGTGAAAATACTGAGTAGGATATTGAAAAGGGGAGAAGTTCGGTTTTTATTGCATATATCGACGTTTCAGCCGGAGTAGAGCGGTTTTACTTGTACATCATTCATCGGTAATATAAACGGAAAATCAAGAACATTTTTGTTAATTCTAATGAAAACACATTGGTTTTTATCATTTGTATTGGAAACAGCTATGTCATATGTCTTTTCTTGGATCTAAATAACACGAAACCTCGCTCTATGATTTGAAGTTAAAATCCTCAAATATGGTAAAATAGTGACTTTTTTCACGTTTTTCATGTAGTTTGATATTACGTAAATATATTCATTTTTAGCAATATTTCGATACTATTTCACGTAGTATCACGATATGTGATTTGGCCTTCAAATCCCAGAATGTCGCATAATATTGCATTTTAAGCAAGTTTTCTTGCATTTTGTTTCGTAGGAAAAATCATCGAATTTTGCAATATTTTGACGTGTATCATCTCCTTTTCGTTTATGTGATTAAAACAAAATATCATCGAATAAGGCAATATTTTGCCGTTTTTCCACGTTTTTGTGAATTTTCAGTTTAATGTTATTAATTAATTAAATATACGATAAAAATGATGCAAACACATAATTGATTAGAAATTAACCTTAAATACTTTATTTTCAATCAATCATTTGTTTCTCGTTAAAATACTGAGTAGGATATTGAAAAGGGGAGAAGTTCGGTTTTTATTGCATATATCGACGTTTCAGCCGGAGTAGAGCGGTTTTACTTGTACATCTTCCATCGGTAATATAGACGGAAAATCAAGAACATTTTTGTTAATTCTACTGAAAACACATTGGTTTTTATCATTTGTATTGGAAACAACTATGTCATATGTCTTTTCTTGGATCTAAATAACACGAAACCTCGCTCTATGATTTGAAGTTAAAATCCTCAAATATGGTAAAATAGTGACTTTTTTCACGTTTTTCATGTAGTTTGATATTACGTAAATATATTCATTTTTACCAATATTTCGATACTATTTCACGTAGTATCACGATATGTGATTTGGCCTTCAAATCTCAGAATGTCGCATAATATTGCATTTTAAGCAAGTTTTCTTGCATTTTGTTTCGTGCGAAAAATCATCGAATTTTGCAATATTTTGACGTGTATCATCTCCTTTTCGTTTATGTGATTAAAACAAAATATCATCGAATAAGGCAATATTTTGCCGTTTTTCCACGTTATTGTGAATATCAGTTTAATGTTATTAATTAATTAAATATACGATAAAAATTATGCAAACACATAATTGATTAGAAATTAACCTTAAATACTTAATTTTCAATCAACCATTTGTATCTCGTGAAAATACTGAGTAGGATATTGAAAAGGGGAGAAGTTCGGTTTTTATTGCATATATCGACGTTTCAGCCGGAGTAGAGCGGTTTTACTTGTACATCATTCATCGGTAATATAAACGGAAAATCAAGAACATTTTTGTTAATTCTAATGAAAACACATTGGTTTTTATCATTTGTATTGGAAACAGCTATGTCATATGTCTTTTCTTGGATCTAAATAACACGAAACCTCGCTCTATGATTTGAAATTAAAATCCTCAAATATGGTAAAATAGTGACTTTTTTCACGTTTTTCATGTAGTTTGATATTACCTAAATATATTCATTTTTACCAATATTTCGATACTATTTCATGTCGTATCACAATATGTGATTTGACCTTCAAATCTCAGAATGTCGCATAATATTGCATTTTAAGCAAGTTTTCTTGCATTTTGTTTCGTGCGAAAAATCATCGAATTTTGCAATATTTTGACGTGTATCATCTCCTTTTCGTTTATGTGATTAAAACAAAATATCATCGAATAAGGCAATATTTTGCCGTTTTTCCACGTTTTTGTGAATATCAGTTTAATGTTATTAAATAATTAAATATTCGATAAAAATGATGCAAACACATAATTGATTAGAAATTACCCTTAAATACTTCATTTTCAATCAACCATTTGTTTCTCGTTAAAATACTAAGTACGATATTGAAAAGGGGAGAAGTTCGGTTTTTATTGCATATATCGACGTTTCAGCCGGAGTAGAGCGGTTTTACTTGTACATCTTCCATCGGTAATATAAACGGAAAATCAAGAACATTTTTGTTAATTCTAATGAAAACACATTGGTTTTTATCATTTGTATTGGAAACAGCTATGTCATATGTCTTTTCTTGGATCTAAATAACACGAAACCTCGCTCTATGATTTGAAGTTAAAATCCTCAAATATGGTAAAATAGTGACTTTTTTCACGTTTTTTATGTAGTTTGATATTACGTAAATATATTCATTTTTACCAATATTTCGATACTATTTCATGTCGTATCACGATATGTGATTTGGCCTTCAATCTCAGAATGTCGCATAATATTGCATTTTAAGCAAGTTTTCTTGCA
>NC_091208.1:675648-697601 GCF_040958095.1 Procambarus clarkii
TTGCATTTTGTTTCGTAGGAAAAATCATCGAATTTTGCAATATTTTGACGTGTATCATCTCCTTTTCGTTATGTGAATTAAACAAAATATCATCGAATAAGGCAATATTTTGCCGTTTTTCCACGTTTTTGTGAATTTTCAGTTTAATGTTATTAATTAATTAAATATACGATAAAAATGATGCAAACACTTAATTGATTAGAAATTAACCTTAAATACTTTATTTTCAATCAATCATTTGTTTCTCGTTTAAAATACTGAGTAGGATATTGAAAAGGGGAGAAGTTCGGTTTTTATTGCATATATCGACGTTTCAGCCGGAGTAGAGCGGTTTTACCTTGTATATCTTCCATCGGTAATATAAACGGAAAATCAAGAACATTTTTGTTAATTCTACTGAAAACACATTGGTTTTTATCATTTGTATTGGAAACAACTATGTCATATGTCTTTTCTTGGATCTAAATAACACGAAACCTCGCTCTATGATTTGAAGTTAAAATCCTCAAATATGGTAAAATAGTGACTTTTTTCACGTTTTTTCATGTAGTTTGATATTACGTAAATATATTCATTTTACCAATATTTCGATACTATTTCACGTAGTATCACGATATGTGATTTGGCCTTCAAATCTCAGAATGTCGCATAATATTGCATTTTAAGCAAGTTTTTCTTGCATTTTGTTTCGTGCGAAAAATCATCGAATTTTGCAATATTTTGACGTGTATCATCTCCTTTTCGTTTATGTGATTAAAACAAAATATCATCGAATAAGGCAATATTTTGCCGTTTTTCCACGTTTTTGTGAATATCAGTTTAATGTTATTAATTAATTAAATATACGATAAAAATGATGCAAACACATAATTGATTAGAAATTAACCTTAAATACTTAATTTTCAATCAACCATTTGTTTCTCGTGAAAATACTGAGTAGGATATTGAAAAGGGGAGAAGTTCGGTTTTTATTGCATTTATCGACGTTTCAGCCGGAGTAGAGCGGTTTTACTTGTACATCATTCATCGGTAATATAAACGGAAAATCAAGAACATTTTTGTTAATTCTAATGAAAACACATCGGTTTTTTATCATTTGTATTGGAAACAGCTATGTCATATGTCTTTTCTTGGATCTAAATAACACGAAACCTCGCTCTATGATTTGAAATTAAAATCCTCAAATATGGTAAAATAGTGACTTTTTTCACGTTTTTCATGTAGTTTGATATTACGTAAATATATTCATTTTTACCAATATTTCGATACTATTTCATGTCGTATCACGATATGTGATTTGGCCTTCAAATCTCAGAATGTCGCATAATATTGCATTTTAAGCAAGTTTTCTTGCATTTTGTTCGTAGGAAAAATCATCGAATTTTGCAATATTTTGACGTGTATCATCTCCTTTTCGTTTATGTGATTAAAACAAAATATCATCGAATAAGGCAATATTTTGCCGTTTTTCCACGTTTTTGTGAATTTTCAGTTTAATGTTATTAATTAATTAAATATACGATAAAAATGATGCAAACACATAATTGATTAGAAATTAACCTTAAATACTTTATTTTCAATCAATCATTTGTTTCTCGTTAAAATACTGAGTAGGATATTGAAAAGGGGAGAAGTTCGGTTTTTATTGCATATATCGACGTTTCAGCCGGAGTAGAGCGGTTTTACTTGTATATCTTCCATCGGTAATATAAACGGAAAATCAAGAACATTTTTGTTAATTCTACTGAAAACACATTGGTTTTTATCATTTGTATTGGAAACAACTATGTCATATGTCTTTTCTTGGATCTAAATAACACGAAACCTCGCTCTATGATTTGAAGTTAAAATCCTCAAATATGGTAAAATAGTGACTTTTTTCACGTTTTTCATGTAGTTTGATATTACGTAAATATATTCATTTTTACCAATATTTCGATACTATTTCACGTAGTATCACGATATGTGATTTGGCCTTCAAATCTCAGAATGTCGCATAATATTGCATTTTAAGCAAGTTTTCTTGCATTTTGTTTCGTGCGAAAAATCATCGAATTTTGCAATATTTTGACGTGTATCATCTCCTTTTCGTTTATGTGATTAAAACAAAATATCATCGAATAAGGCAATATTTTGCCGTTTTTCCACGTTTTTGTGAATATCAGTTTAATGTTATTAATTAATTAAATATACGATAAAAATGATGCAAACACATAATTGATTAGAAATTAACCTTAAATACTTAATTTTCAATCAACCATTTGTTTCTCGTGAAAATACTGAGTAGGATATTGAAAAGGGGAGAAGTTCGGTTTTTATTGCATTTATCGACGTTTCAGCCGGAGTAGAGCGGTTTTACTTGTACATCATTCATCGGTAATATAAACGGAAAATCAAGAACATTTTTGTTAATTCTAATGAAAACACATCGGTTTTTATCATTTGTATTGGAAACAGCTATGTCATATGTCTTTTCTTGGATCTAAATAACACGAAACCTCGCTCTATGATTTGAAATTAAAATCCTCAAATATGGTAAAATAGTGACTTTTTTCACGTTTTTCATGTAGTTTGATATTACGTAAATATATTCATTTTTACCAATATTTCGATACTATTTCATGTCGTATCACGATATGTGATTTGGCCTTCAAATCTCAGAATGTCGCATAATATTGCATTTTAAGCAAGTTTTCTTGCATTTTGTTTCGTAGGAAAAATCATCGAATTTTGCAATATTTTGACGTGTATCATCTCCTTTTCGTTTATGTGATTAAAACAAAATATCATCGAATAAGGCAATATTTTGCCGTTTTTCCACGTTTTTGTGAATTTTCAGTTTAATGTTATTAATTAATTAAATATACGATAAAAATGATGCAAACACATAATTGATTAGAAATTAACCTTAAATACTTTATTTTCAATCAATCATTTGTTTCTCGTTAAAATACTGAGTAGGATATTGAAAAGGGGAGAAGTTCGGTTTTTATTGTATATATCGACGTTTCAGCCGGAGTAGAGCGGTTTTACTTGTACATCTTCCATCGGTAATATAAACGGAAAATCAAGAACATTTTTGTTAATTCTACTGAAAACACACTGGTTTTTATCATTTGTATTGGAAACAACTATGTCATATGTCTTTTCTTGGATCTAAATAACACGAAACCTCGCTCTATGATTTGAAGTTAAAATCCTCAAATATGGTAAAATAGTGACTTTTTTCACGTTTTTCATGTAGTTTGATATTACGTAAATATATTCATTTTTACCAATATTTCGATACTATTTCACGTAGTATCACGATATGTGATTTGGCCTTCAAATCTCAGAATGTCGCATAATATTGCATTTTAAGCAAGTTTTCTTGCATTTTGTTTCGTGCGAAAAATCATCGAATTTTGCAATATTTTGACGTGTATCATCTCCTTTTCGTTTATGTGATTAAAACAAAATATCATCGAATAAGGCAATATTTTGCCGTTTTTCCACGTTTTTGTGAATATCAGTTTAATGTTATTAATTAATTAAATATACGATAAAAATGATGCAAACACATAATTGATTAGAAATTAACCTTAAATACTTAATTTTCAATCAACCATTTGTTTCTCGTGAAAATACTGAGTAGGATATTGAAAAGGGGAGAAGTTCGGTTTTTATTGCATATATCGACGTTTCAGCCGGAGTAGAGCGGTTTTACTTGTACATCATTCATCGGTAATATAACCGGAAAATCAAGAACATTTTTGTTAATTCTAATGAAAACACATTGGTTTTTATCATTTGTATTGGAAACAGCTGTCATATGTCTTTTCTTGGATCTAAATAACACGAAACCTCGCTCTATGATTTGAAGTTAAAATCCTCAAATATGGTAAAATAGTGACTTTTTTCACGTTTTTCATGTAGTTTGATATTACGTAAATATATTCATTTTTACCAATATTTCGATACTATTTCACGTAGTATCACGATATGTGATTTGGCCTTCAAATCTCAGAATGTCGCATAATATTGCATTTTAAGCAAGTTTTCTTGCATTTTGTTTCGTGCGAAAAATCATCGAATTTTGCAATATTTGGACGTGTATCATCTCCTTTTCGTTTATGTGATTAAAACAAAATATCATCGAATAATGCAATATTTTGCCGTTTTTCCACGTTTTTGTGAATATCAGTTTAATGTTATTAATTAATTAAATATACGATAAAAATGATGCAAACACATAATTGATTAGAAATTAACCTTAAATACTTAATTTTCAATCAACCATTTGTTTCTCGTGAAAATACTGAGTAGGATATTGAAAAGGGGAGAAGTTCGGTTTTTATTGCATATATCGACGTTTCAGCCGGAGTAGAGCGGTTTTACTTGTACATCATTCATCGGTAATATAAACGGAAAATCAAGAACATTTTTGTTAATTCTAATGAAAACACAATGGTTTTTATCATTTGTATTGGAAACAGCTATGTCATATGTCTTTTCTTGGATCTAAATAACACGAAACCTCGCTCTATGATTTGAAGTAAAAATTCTCAAATATGGTAAAATAGTGACTTTTTTCACGTTTTTCATGTAGTTTTCATGTAATATTACGTAAATATATTCATTTTTACCAATATTTCGATACTATTTCATGTCGTATCACGATATGTGATTTGGCCTTCAAATCTCAGAATGTCGCATAATATTGCATTTTAAGCAAGTTTTCTTGCATTTTGTTTCGTAGGAAAAATCATCGAATTTTGCAATATTTTGACGTGTATCATCTCCTTTTCGTTTATGTGATTAAAACAAAATATCATCGAATAAGGCAATATTTTGCCGTTTTTCCACGTTTTTGTGAATTTTCAGTTTAATTTTATTAATTAATTAAATATACGATAAAAATGATGCAAACACATAATTGATTAGAAATTAACCTTAAATACTTTATTTTCAATCAATCATTTGTTTCTCGTTAAAATACTGAGTAGGATATTGAAAAGGGGAGAAGTTCGGTTTTTATTGCATATATCGACGTTTCAGCCGGAGTAGAGCGGTTTTACTTGTACATCTTCCATCGGTAATATAAACGGAAAATCAAGAACATTTTTGTTAATTCTACTGAAAACACATTGGTTTTTATCATTTGTATTGGAAACAACTATGTCATATGTCTTTTCTTGGATCTAAATAACACGAAACCTCGCTCTATGATTTGAAGTTAAAATCCTCAAATATGGTAAAATAGTGACTTTTTTCACGTTTTTCATGTAGTTTGATATTACGTAAATATATTCATTTTTACCAATATTTCGATACTATTTCATGTCGTATCACGATATGTGATTTGGCCTTCAAATCTCAGAATGTCGCATAATATTGCATTTTAAGCAAGTTTTCTTGCAGTTTGTTTCGTAGGAAAAATCATCGAATTTTGCAATATTTTGACGTGTATCATCTCCTTTTCGTTTATTTGATTAAAACAAAATATCATCGAATAAGGCAATATTTTGCCGTTTTTCCACGTTTTTGTGAATTTTCAGTTTAATTTTATTAATTAATTAAATATACGATAAAAATGATGCAAACACATAATTGATTAGAAATTAACCTTAAATACTTTATTTTCAATCAATCATTTGTTTCTCGTTAAAATACTGAGTAGGATATTGAAAAGGGGAGAAGTTCGGTTTTTATTGCATATATCGACGTTTCAGCCGGAGTAGAGCGGTTTTACTTGTACATCTTCCATCGGTAATATAAACGGAAAATCAAGAACATTTTTGTTAATTCTACTGAAAACACATTGGTTTTTATCATTTGTATTGGAAACAACTATGTCATATGTCTTTTCTTGGATCTAAATAACACGAAACCTCGCTCTATGATTTGAAGTTAAAATCCTCAAATATGGTAAAATAGTGACTTTTTTCACGTTTTTCATGTAGTTTGATATTACGTAAATATATTCATTTTTACCAATATTTCGATACTATTTCACGTAGTATCACGATATGTGATTTGGCCTTCAAATCTCAGAATGTCGCATAATATTGCATTTTAAGCAAGTTTTCTTGCATTTTGTTTCGTGCGAAAAATCATCGAACTTTTGCAATATTTTGACGTGTATCATCTCCTTTTCGTTTATGTGATTAAAACAAAATATCATCGAATAAGGCAATATTTTGCCGTTTTTTCCACGTTTTTGTGAATATCAGTTTAATGTTATTAATTAATTAAATATACGATAAAAATGATGCAAACACATAATTGATTAGAAATTAACCTTAAATACTTAATTTTCAATCAATCATTTGTTTCTCGTGAAAATACTGAGTAGGATATTGAAAAGGGGAGAAGTTCGGTTTTTATTGCATATATCGACGTTTCAGCCGGAGTAGAGCGGTTTTACTTGTACATCATTCATCGGTAATATAAACGGAAAATCAAGAACATTTTTGTTAATTCTAATGAAAACACATTGGTTTTTATCATTTGTATTGGAAACAGCTATGTCATATGTCTTTTCTTGGATCTAAATAACACGAAACCTCGCTCTATGATTTGAAGTTAAAATCCTCAAATATGGTAAAATAGTGACTTTTTTCACGTTTTTCATGTAGTTTGATATTACGTAAATATATTCATTTTTACCAATATTTCGATACTATTTCATGTCGTATCACGATATGTGATTTGGCCTTCAAATCTCAGAATGTCGCATAATATTGCATTTTAAGCAAGTTTTCTTGCATTTTGTTTCGTAGGAAAAATCATCGAATTTTGCAATATTTTGACGTGTATCATCTCCTTTTCGTTTATGTGAATTAAACAAAATATCATCGAATAAGGCAATATTTTGCCGTTTTTCCACGTTTTTGTGAATTTTCAGTTTAATGTTATTAATTAATTAAATATACGATAAAAATGATGCAAACACTTAATTGATTAGAAATTAACCTTAAATACTTTATTTTCAATCAATCATTTGTTTCTCGTTAAAATACTGAGTAGGATATTGAAAAGGGGAGAAGTTCGGTTTTTATTGCATATATCGACGTTTCAGCCGGAGTAGAGCGGTTTTACTTGTATATCTTCCATCGGTAATATAAACGGAAAATCAAGAACATTTTTGTTAATTCTACTGAAAACACATTGGTTTTTATCATTTGTATTGGAAACAACTATGTCATATGTCTTTTCTTGGATCTAAATAACACGAAACCTCGCTCTATGATTTGAAGTTAAAATCCTCAAATATGGTAAAATAGTGACTTTTTCACGTTTTTCATGTAGTTTGATATTACGTAAATATATTCATTTTTACCAATATTTCGATACTATTTCACGTAGTATCACGATATGTGATTTGGCCTTCAAATCTCAGAATGTCGCATAATATTGCATTTTAAGCAAGTTTTCTTGCATTTTGTTTCGTGCGAAAAATCATCGAATTTTGCAATATTTTGACGTGTATCATCTCCTTTTCGTTTATGTGATTAAAACAAAATATCATCGAATAAGGCAATATTTTGCCGTTTTTCCACGTTTTTGTGAATATCAGTTTAATGTTATTAATTAATTAAATATACGATAAAAATGATGCAAACACATAATTGATTAGAAATTAACCTTAAATACTTAATTTTCAATCAACCATTTGTTTCTCGTGAAAATACTGAGTAGGATATTGAAAAGGGGAGAAGTTCGGTTTTTATTGCATATATCGACGTTTCAGCCGGAGTAGAGCGGTTTTACTTGTACATCATTCATCGGTAATATAAACGGAAAATCAAGAACATTTTTGTTAATTCTAATGAAAACACATTGGTTTTTATCATTTGTATTGGAAACAGCTATGTCATATGTCTTTTCTTGGATCTAAATAACACGAAACCTCGCTCTATGATTTGAAGTTAAAATTCTCAAATATGGTAAAATAGTGACTTTTTTCACGTTTTTCATGTAGTTTTCATGTAATATTACGTAAATATATTCATTTTTACCAATATTTCGATACTATTTCATGTCGTATCACGATATGTGATTTGGCCTTCAAATCTCAGAATGTCGCATAATATTGCATTTTAAGCAAGTTTTCTTGCATTTTGTTTCGTAGGAAAAATCATCGAATTTTGCAATATTTTGACGTGTATCATCTCCTTTTCGTTTATGTGATTAAAACAAAATATCATCGAATAAGGCAATATTTTGCCGTTTTTCCACGTTTTTGTGAATTTTCAGTTTAATGTTATTAATTAATTAAATATACGATAAAAATGATGCAAACACATAATTGATTAGAAATTAACCTTAAATACTTCATTTTCAATCAACCATTTGTTTCTCGTTAAAATACTGAGTAGGATATTGAAAAGGGGAGAAGTTCGGTTTTTATTGCATATATCGACGTTTCAGCCGGAGTAGAGCGGTTTTACTTGTACATCATTCATCGGTAATATAAACGGAAAATCAAGAACATTTTTGTTAATTCTAATGAAAACACATTGGTTTTTATCATTTGTATTGGAAACAGCTATGTCTTATGTCTTTTCTTGGATCTAAATAACACGAAACCTCGCTCTATGATTTGAAGTTAAAATCCTCAAATATGGTAAAATAGTGACTTTTTTCACGTTTTTTATGTAGTTTGATATTACGTAAATATATTCATTTTTACCAATATTTCGATACTATTTCATGTCGTATCACGATATGTGATTTGGCCTTCAAATCACAGAATGTCGCATAATATTGCATTTTAAGCAAGTTTTCTTGCATTTTGTTTCGTAGGAAAAATCATCGAATTTTGCAATATTTTGACGTGTATCATCTCCTTTTCGTTTATGTGATTAAAACAAAATATCATCGAATAAGGCAATATTTTGCCGTTTTTCCACGTTTTTGTGAATTTTCAGTTTAATGTTATTAATTAATTAAATATACGATAAAAATGAATCAAACACATAATTGATTAGAAATTAACCTTAAATACTTTATTTTCAATCAATCATTTGTTTCTCGTTAAAATACTGAGTAGGATATTGAAAAGGGGAGAAGTTCGGTTTTTATTGCATATATCGACGTTTCAGCCGGAGTAGAGCGGTTTTACTTGTTCATCTTCCATCGGTAATATAGACGGAAAATCAAGAACATTTTTGTTAATTCTACTGAAAACACATTGGTTTTTATCATTTGTATTGGAAAAACTATGTCATATGTCTTTTCTTGGATCTAAATAACACGAAACCTCGCTCTATGATTTGAAGTTAAAATCCTCAAATATGGTAAAATAGTGACTTTTTTCACGTTTTTCATGTAGTTTGATATTACGTAAATATATTCATTTTTACCAATATTTCGATACTATTTCACGTAATATCACGATATGTGATTTGGCCTTCAAATCTCAGAATGTCGCATAATATTGCATTTTAAGTAAGTTTTCTTGCATTTTGTTTCGTGCGAAAAATCATTGAATTTTGCAATATTTTGACGTGTATCATCTCCTTTTCGTTTATGTGATTAAAACAAAATATCATCGAATAAGGCAATATTTTGCCGTTTTTCCACGTTTTTGTGAATTTTCAGTTTAATGTTATTAATTAATTAAATATACGATAAAAATGATGCAAACACATAATTGATTAGAAATTAACCTTAAATACTTCATTTTCAATCAACCATTTGTTTCTCGTTAAAATACTGAGTAGGATATTGAAAAGGGGAGAGGTTCGGTTTTTATTGCATATATCGACGTTTCAGCCGGAGTAGAGCGGTTTTACTTGTACATCTTCCATCGGTAATATAAACGGAAAATCAAGAACATTTTTGTTAATTCTACTGAAAACACATTGGTTTTTATCATTTGTATTGGAAACAACTATGTCATATGTCTTTTCGTGGATCTAAATAACACGAAACCTCGCTCTATGATTTGAAGTTAAAATCCTCAAATATGGTAAAATAGTGACTTTTTTCACGTTTTTCATGTAGTTTGATATTACGTAAATATATTCATTTTTACCAATATTTCGATACTATTTCATGTAGTATCACGATATGTGATTTGGTCTTCAAATCTCAGAATGTCGCATAATATTGCATTTTAAGCAAGTTTTCTTGCATTTTGTTTCGTGCGAAAAATCATCGAATTTTGCAATATTTTGACGTGTATCATCTCCTTTTCGTTTATGTGATTAAAACTAAATATCATCGAATAAGGCAATATTTTGCCGTTTTTCCACGTTTTTGTGAATATCAGTTTAATGTTATTAATGAATTAAATATACTATAAAAATTATGCAAACACATAATTGATTAGAAATTAACCTTAAATACTTCATTTTCAATCAACCATTTGTTTCTCGTTAAAATACTGAGTAGGATATTGAAAAGGGGAGAAGTTCGGTTTTTATTGCATATATCGACGTTTCAGCCGGAGTAGAGCGGTTTTACTTGTACATCTTCCATCGGTAATATAAACGGAAAATCAAGAACATTTTAGTTAATTCTAATGAAAACATATTGGTTTTATCATTTGTATTTGAAACAACATTGTCATATGTCTTTTCTTGGATCTAAATAATACGAAACCTCGCTCTATGATTTGCAGTTAAAATCCTCAAATATGATAAAATAGTGACTTTTTCACGTTTTTCATGTAGTTTGATATTATGTAAATATATTATTTTTTACCAATATTTCGATACTATTTCGTGTAGTATCACGATATGTGATTTGGCCTTCAAATCTCAGAATTTCGCATAATAATGCATTTTAAGCTAGTTTTCTTGCATTTTGTTTCGTACGAAAAATCATCGAATTTAGCAATATTTTGTTGTTTATCATCCCCTTTTCCTTAATGTTATTTAAACAAAATATCATCGAATAAGGCAATATTTTGCCGTTTTTCCACGTTTTTGTGAATTTTTAGTTTAATGTTATTAATTCATTAAATATACGATAAAAATGATGCATACACATAATTGATTAGAAATTAACCTTAAATACTTCATTTTCAATCAACCATTTGTTTCTCGTTAAAATACTGAGTAGGATATTGAAAAGGGGAGAAGTTCGGCTTTTACTGCATATATCGACGTTTCAGCCGGAGTAGAGCGGTTTTACTTGTACATCATTCATCGGTAATATAAACGGAAAATCAAGAACATTTTTGTTAATTCTAATGAAAACACATTTGGTTTTTATCATTGGTATTGGAAACAGCTATGTCATATGTCTTTTCTTGGATCTAAATAACACGAAACCTCGCTCTATGGTTTGAAGTTAAAATCCTCAAATATGGTAAAATAGTGACTTTTTTCACGTTTTTCATGTAGTTTGATATTACGTAAATATATTCATTTTTACCAATATTTCGATACTATTTCATGTCGTATCACGATATGTGATTTGGCCTTCAAATCTCAGAATGTCGCATAATATTACATTTAAGCAAGTTTTCTTGCATTTTGTTTCGTACGAAAAATCATCGAATATTGCAATATTTTGACGTGTATCATCTCCTTTTCGTTTATGTGATTAAAACAAAATATCATCGAATAAGGCAATATTTTGCCGTTTTTCCACGTATTTGCGAATTTTCAGTTTAATGTTATTAATTAATTAAATATACGATAAAAATGATGCAAACACATAATTGATTAGAAATTAACCTTATATACTTCATTTTCAATCAACCATTTGTTTCTCGTTAAAATACTGAGTAGGATATTGAAAAGGGGAGAAGTTCGGTTTTTATTGCATATATCGACGTTTCAGCCGGAGTAGAGCGGTTTTACTTGTACATCTTCCATCGGTAATATAAACGGAAAATCAAGAACATTTTTGTTAATTCTACTGAAAACACATTGGTTTTTATCATTTGTATTGGAAACAACTATGTCATATGTCTTTTCTTGGATCTAAATAACACGAAACCTCGCTCTATGATTTGAAGTTAAAATCCTCAAATATGGTAAAATAGTGACTTTTTTCACGTTGTTCATGTAGTTTGATATTACGTAAATATATTCATTTTTACCAATATTTCGATACTATTTCATGTAGTATCACGATATGTGATTTGGCCTTCAAATCTCAGAATGTCGCATAATATTGCATTTTAAGCAAGTTTTCTTGCATTTTGTTTCGTGCGAAAAATCATTGAATTTTGCAATATTTTGACGTGTATCATCTCCTTTTCGTTTATGTGATTAAAACAAAATATCATCGAATAAGGCAATATTTTGCCGTTTTTCCACGTTTTTGTGAATTTTCAGTTTAATGTTATTAATTAATTAAATATACGATAAAAATGATGCAAACACATAATTGATTAGAAATTAACCTTAAATACTTCATTTTCAATCAACCATTTGTTTCTCGTTAAAATACTGAGTAGGATATTGAAAAGGGGAGAGGTTCGGTTTTTATTGCATATATCGACGTTTCAGCCGGAGTAGAGCGGTTTTACTTGTACATCTTCCATCGGTAATATAAACGGAAAATCAAGAACATTTTTGTTAATTCTACTGAAAACACATTGGTTTTTATCATTTGTATTGGAAACAACTATGTCATATGTCTTTTCGTGGATCTAAATAACACGAAACCTCGCTCTATGATTTGAAGTTAAAATCCTCAAATATGGTAAAATAGTGACTTTTTTCACGTTTTTCATGTAGTTTGATATTACGTAAATATATTCATTTTTACCAATATTTCGATACTATTTCATGTAGTATCACGATATGTGATTTGGCCTTCAAATCTCAGAATGTCGCATAATATTGCATTTTAAGCAAGTTTTCTTGCATTTTGTTTCGTGCGAAAAATCATCGAATTTTGCAATATTTTGACGTGTATCATCTCCTTTTCGTTTATGTGATTAAAACTAAATATCATCGAATAAGGCAATATTTTGCCGTTTTTCCACGTTTTTGTGAATATCAGTTTAATGTTATTAATGAATTAAATATACTATAAAAATTATGCAAACACATAATTGATTAGAAATTAACCTTAAATACTTCATTTTCAATCAACCATTTGTTTCTCGTTAAAATACTGAGTAGGATATTGAAAAGGGGAGAAGTTCGGTTTTTATTGCATATATCGACGTTTCAGCCGGAGTAGAGCGGTTTTACTTGTACATCTTCCATCGGTAATATAAACGGAAAATCAAGAACATTTTAGTTAATTCTAATGAAAACATATTGGTTTTATCATTTGTATTTGAAACAACATTGTCATATGTCTTTTCTTGGATCTAAATAATACGAAACCTCGCTCTATGATTTGCAGTTAAAATCCTCAAATATGATAAAATAGTGACTTTTTCACGTTTTTCATGTAGTTTGATATTATGTAAATATATTATTTTTTACCAATATTTCGATACTATTTCGTGTAGTATCACGATATGTGATTTGGCCTTCAAATCTCAGAATTTCGCATAATAATGCATTTTAAGCTAGTTTTCTTGCATTTTGTTTCGTACGAAAAATCATCGAATTTAGCAATATTTTGTTGTTTATCATCCCCTTTTCCTTAATGTTATTTAAACAAAATATCATCGAATAAGGCAATATTTTGCCGTTTTTCCACGTTTTTGTGAATTTTTAGTTTAATGTTATTAATTCATTAAATATACGATAAAAATGATGCATACACATAATTGATTAGAAATTAACCTTAAATACTTCATTTTCAATCAACCATTTGTTTCTCGTTAAAATACTGAGTAGGATATTGAAAAGGGGAGAAGTTCGGCTTTTACTGCATATATCGACGTTTCAGCCGGAGTAGAGCGGTTTTACTTGTACATCATTCATCGGTAATATAAACGGAAAATCAAGAACATTTTTGTTAATTCTAATGAAAACACATTTGGTTTTTATCATTTGTATTGGAAACAGCTATGTCATATGTCTTTTCTTGGATCTAAATAACACGAAACCTCGCTCTATGGTTTGAAGTTAAAATCCTCAAATATGGTAAAATAGTGACTTTTTTCACGTTTTTCATGTAGTTTGATATTACGTAAATATATTCATTTTTACCAATATTTCGATACTATTTCATGTCGTATCACGATATGTGATTTGGCCTTCAAATCTCAGAATGTCGCATAATATTACATTTAAGCAAGTTTTCTTACATTTTGTTTCGTACGAAAAATCATCGAATATTGCAATATTTTGACGTGTATCATCTCCTTTTCGTTTATGTGATTAAAACAAAATATCATCGAATAAGGCAATATTTTGCCGTTTTTCCACGTATTTGCGAATTTTCAGTTTAATGTTATTAATTAATTAAATATACGATAAAAATGATGCAAACACATAATTGATTAGAAATTAACCTTATATACTTCATTTTCAATCAACCATTTGTTTCTCGTTAAAATACTGAGTAGGATATTGAAAAGGGGAGAAGTTCGGTTTTTATTGCATATATCGACGTTTCAGCCGGAGTAGAGCGGTTTTACTTGTACATCTTCCATCGGTAATATAAACGGAAAATCAAGAACATTTTTGTTAATTCTACTGAAAACACATTGGTTTTTATCATTTGTATTGGAAACAACTATGTCATATGTCTTTTCTTGGATCTAAATAACACGAAACCTCGCTCTATGATTTGAAGTTAAAATCCTCAAATATGGTAAAATAGTGACTTTTTTCACGTTTTTCATGTAGTTTGATATTACGTAAGTATATTCATTTTTACCAATATTTCGATACTATTTCATGTAGTATCACGATATGTGATTTGGCCTTCAAATCTCAGAATGTCGCATAATATTGCATTTTAAGCAAGTTTTCTTGCATTTTGTTTCGTGCGAAAAATCATCGAATTTTGCAATATTTTGACGTGTATCATCTCCTTTTCGTTTATGTGATTAAAACAAAATATCATCGAATAAGGCAATATTTTGCCGTTTTTCCACGTTTTTGTGAATATCAGTTTAATGTTATTAATTAATTAAATATACGATAAAAATTATGCAAACACATAATTGATTAGAAATTAACCTTAAATACTTCATTTTCAATCAACCATTTGTTTCTCGTTAAAATACTGAGTAGGATATTGAAAAGGGGAGAAGTTCGGTTTATATTGCATATATCGACGTTTCAGCCGGAGTAGAGCGGTTTTACTTGTACATCTTCCATCGGTAATATAAACGGAAAATCAAGAACATTTTAGTTAATTCTAATGAAAACATATTGGTTTTATCATTTGTATTTGAAACAACATTGTCATATGTCTTTTCTTGGATCTAAATAACACGAAACCTCGCTCTATGGTTTGAAGTTAAAATCCTCAAATATGGTAAAATTAGTGACTTTTTTCACGTTTTTCATGTAGTTTGATATTACGTAAATATATTCATTTTTACCAATATTTCGATACTATTTCATGTCGTATCACGATATGTGATTTGCCCTTCAAATCTCAGAATGTCGCATAATATTGCATTTTAAGCAAGTTTTCTTGCATTTTGTTTCGTAGGAAAAATCATCGAATTTTGCAATATTTTGACGTGTATCATCTCCTTTTCGTTTATGTGATTAAAACAAAATATCATCGAATAAGGCAATATTTTGCCGTTTTTCCACGTTTTTGTGAATTTTCAGTTTAATGTTATTAATTAATTAAATATACGATAAAAATGATGCAAACACATAATTGATTAGAAATTAACCTTAAATACTTCATTTTCAATCAACCATTTGTTTCTCGTTAAAATACTGAGTAGGATATTGAAAAGGGGAGAAGTTCGGTTTTTATTGCATATATCGACGTTTCAGCCGGAGTAGAGCGGTTTTACTTGTACATCTTCCATCGGTAATATAAACGGAAAATCAAGAACATTTTTGTTAATTCTACTGAAAACATATTGGTTTTTATCATTTGTATTGGAAACAACTATGTCATATGTCTTTTCTTGGATCTAAATAACACGAAACCTCGCTCTATGATTTGAAGTTAAAATCCTCAAATATGGTAAAATAGTGACTTTTTTCACGTTTTTCATGTAGTTTGATATTACGTAAATATATTCATTTTTACCAATATTTCGATACTATTTCATGTAGTATCACGATATGTGATTTGGCCTTCAAATCTCAGAATGTCGCATAATATTACATTTAAGCAAGTTTTCTTGCATTTTGTTTCGTACGAAAAATCATCGAATATTGCAATATTTTGACGTGTATCATCTCCTTTTCGTTTATGTGATTAAAACAAAATATCATCGAATAAGGCAATATTTTGCCGTTTTTCCACGTTTTTGCGAATTTTCAGTTTAATGTTATTAATTAATTAAATATACGATAAAAATGATGCAAACACATAATTGATTAGAAATTAACCTTATATACTTCATTTTCAATCAACCATTTGTTTCTCGTTAAAATACTGAGTAGGATATTGAAAAGGGGAGAAGTTCGGTTTTTATTGCATATATCGACGTTTCAGCCGGAGTAGAGCGGTTTTACTTGTACATCTTCCATCGGTAATATAAACGGAAAATCAAGAACATTTTTGTTAATTCTACTGAAAACACATTGGTTTTTATCATTTGTATTGGAAACAACTATGTCATATGTCTTTTCTTGGATCTAAATAACACGAAACCTCGCTCTATGATTTGAAGTTAAAATCCTCAAATATGGTAAAATAGTGACTTTTTTCACGTTTTTCATGTAGTTTGATATTACGTAAATATATTCATTTTTACCAATATTTCGATACTATTTCATGTAGTATCACGATATGTGATTTGGCCTTCAAATCTCAGAATGTCGCATAATATTGCATTTCAAGCAAGTTTTCTTGCATTTTGTTTCGTGCGAAAAATCATCGAATTTTGCAATATTTTGACGTGTATCATCTCCTTTTCGTTTATGTGATTAAAACAAAATATCATCGAATAAGGCAATATTTTGCCGTTTTTCCACGTTTTTGTGAATATCAGTTTAATGTTATTAATTAATTAAATATACGATAAAAATAATGCAAACACATAATTGATTAGAAATTAACCTTAAATACTTAATTTTCAATCAACCATTTGTTTCTCGTTAAAATACTGAGTAGGATATTGAAAAGGGGAGAAGTTCGGTTTTTATTGCATATATCGACGTTTCAGCCGGAGTAGAGCGGTTTTACTTGTACATCTTCCATCGGTAATATAAACGGAAAATCAAGAACATTTTAGTTAATTCTAATGAAAACATATTGGTTTTATCATTTGTATTTGAAACAACATTGTCATATGTCTTTTCTTGGATCTAAATAACACGAAACCTCGCTCTATGGTTTGAAGTTAAAATCCTCAAATATGGTAAAATTAGTGACTTTTTTCACGTTTTTCATGTAGTTTGATATTAAGTAAATATATTCATTTTTACCAATATTTCGATACTATTTCATGTCGTATCACGATATGTGATTTGCCCTTCAAATCTCAGAATGTCGCATAATATTGCATTTTAAGCAAGTTTTCTTGCATTTTGTTTCGTAGGAAAAATCATCGAATTTTGCAATATTTTGACGTGTATCATCTCCTTTTCGTTTATGTGATTAAAACAAAATATCATCGAATAAGGCAATATTTTGCCGTTTTTCCACGTTTTTGTGAATATCAGTTTAATGTTATTTAATAATTAAATATACGATAAAAATGATGCAAACACATAATTGATTAGAAATTAACCTTAAATACTTCATTTTCAATCAACCATTTGTTTCTCGTTAAAATACTGAGTAGGATATTGGAAAGGGGAGAAGTTCGGTTTTTATTGCATATATCGACGTTTCAGCCGGAGTAGAGCGGTTTTACTTGTACATCTTCCATCGGTAATATAAACGGAAAATCAAGAACATTTTTGTTAATTCTAATGAAAACATATTGGTTTTTATCATTTGTATTGGAAACAACTATATCATATGTCTTTTCTTGGATCTAAATAACACGAAACCTCGCTCTATGATTTGAAGTTAAAATCCTCAAATATGGTAAAATAGTGACTTTTTTCACGTTTTTCATGTAGTTTGATATTACGTAAATATATTCATTTTTACCAATATTTCGATACTATTTCATGTAGTATCACGATATGTGATTTGGCCTTCAAATCTCAGAATGTCGCATAATATTGCATTTTAAGCAAGTTTTCTTGCATTTTGTTTCGTGCGAAAAATCATCGAATTTTGCAATATTTTGACGTGTATCATCTCCTTTTCGTTTATGTGATTAAAACAAAATATCATCGAATAAGGCAATATTTTGCCGTTTTTCCACGTTTTTGTGAATATCAGTTTAATGTTATTAAATAATTAAATATACGATAAAAATGATGCAAACACATAATTGATTAGAAATTAACCTTAAATACTTCATTTTCAATCAACCATTTGTTTCTCGTTAAAATACTGAGTAGGATATTGAAAAGGGGAGAAGTTCGGTTTTTATTGCATATATCGACGTTTCAGCCGGAGTAGAGCGGATTTACTTGTACATCTTCCATCGGTAATATAAACGGAAAATCAAGAACATTTTAGTTAATTCTAATGAAAACACATTGGTTTTTATCATTTGTATTGGAAACAACTATGTCATATGTCTTTTCTTGGATCTAAATAACACGAAATCTCGCTCTATGATTTGAAGTTAAAATCCTCAAATATGGTAAAATAGTGACTTTTTTCACGTTTTTTCATGTAGTTTGATATTATGTAAATATATTAATTTTACCAATATTTCGATACTATTTCATGTAGTATCACGATATGTGATTTGGCCTTCAAATTCTCTGAATTTCGCATAATAATGCATTTTAAGCTAGTTTTCTTGCATTTTGTTTCGTACGAAAAATCATCGAAATTAGCAATATTTTGGTTGTTTATCATCCCCCTTTTCCTTAATGTTATTTAAACAAAATATCATCGAATAAGGCAATATTTTGCCGTTTTTTCCACGTTTTTGTGAATTTCAGTTTAATGTTATTAATTAATTAAATATACGATAAAAATGATGCAAACACATAATTGATTATAAATTACCCTTAAATACTTCATTTTCAATCAACCATTTGTTTCTCGTTAAAATACAGAGTAGGATATTGAAAAGGGGAGAAGTTCGGTTTTTATTGCATATATCGACGTTTCAGCCGGAGTAGAGCGGTTTTACTTGTACATCATTCATCGGTAATATAAACGGAAAATCAAGAACATTTTTGTTAATTCTAATGAAAACACATTGGTTTTTATCATTGGTATTGGAAACACTATGTCATATGTCTTTCTTGGATCTAAATACACACGAAACCTCGCTCTATTTATTTGAAGTTAAAATCCTCAAATATGGTAGAATAGTGACTTTTTCACGTTTTTCATGTAGTTTTGATATTACGTAAATATATTCTTTTCACCATATTTCGATACTATTTCATGTAGTATCACGATATGTGATTTGGCCTTCAAATCTCAGAATGTTGCATAATATTGCAATTTTAAGAAGCAAGTTTTCTTGCATTTTTGTTTCGTACGAAAAATCATCGAGAATTTTGCAATATTTTGACGTGTATCATCTCCTTTTCCTTTATGTTACCCTAAAACAAAATATCATCGATTAGGCAAGAATATTTTGCCGTTTTTCCACGTTTTTGTGAATTTCTTAGTTTAATGTTATTAATTCAATTAAATATACAGTAAAAAATGATGCATACACATAATTGATTAGAAATTAACCTTAATACTTCATTTCAATCAACCATTTGTTTCTCGTTAAAATACTGAGTAGGATATTGAAAAAGGGAGAAGTATCGGTTTATTTATTGCATATATCGACGTTTCAGCCGGAGTAGAGCGGTTTTTACTTGTACATCTTCCATCGTAATATAAACGGAAAATCAAGAACTATATTTGTTAAGTCTAATGAAAACACATTGGTTTTTATCATTTGTAATTGGAAACAACTATGTCATATGTCTTTTCTTGGATCTAAAACTACGAAACCTCGCTCTATGATTTGAAGTTAAAATCCTCAAATATGGTAAAATAGTGACTTTTTCACGTTTTTCATGTAGTTTGATATTATGTAAATATATTCATTTTTACCAATATTTCGATACTATTTCATGTAGTATCACGATATGTGATTTGGCCTTCAAATCTCAGAATTTCGCATAATATGCATTTTAAGCAAGTTTCTTGCATTTTGTTCGTACGAAAAATCATCGAATTTATGCAATATTTTTGTTTATCATCTCCTTTCTTAATGTTATTTAAACAAAATATCATCGAATAAGGCAATATTTGCCGTTTTTCCACGTTTTTGTGAATTTCAGTTTAATGTTATTAATTAATTAAATATACGATAAAAATGATGCAACACATAATTGATTAAAATTAACCTTAAATACTTCATTTTCAATCAACCATTTGTTTCTCGTTAAAATACAGAGTAGGATATTGAAAGGGGAGAAGTTCGGTTTTTATTGCATATATCGACGTTTCAGCCGGAGTAGAGCGTTTTACTTGTACATCTTCCATCGGTAATATAACGGAAAATCAAGAACTTTTTGTTAATTCTAATGAAAACACATTGGTTTTTTATCATTTGTATTGGAAACAACTATGTCATATGTCTTTTCTTGGATCTAAATAACACGAAACCTCGCTCTATGATTTGAAGTTAAAATCCTCAAATATGGTAAAATAGTGACTTTTTCACGTTTTCATGTAGTTTGATATACGTAAATATATTCATTTTTACCAATATTTCGATACTATTTCATGTAGTATCACGATATGTGATTTGCCTTCAAATCTCAGAATGTCGCATAATATTGCATTTAAGCAAGTTTTCTGCATTTTGTTTCGTAGGAAAAATCATCGAATTTGCAATATTTGACGTGTATCATCTCCTTTTCGTTTATGTGATTAAAACAAAATATCATCGAATAAGGCAATATTTTGCCGTTTTTCCACGTTTTGTGAATATCAGTTAATGTTATTAATTAATTAAATATACGATAAAAATGATGCAAACACATAATTGATTAGAAATTAACCTTAAATACTTCATTTTCAATCAACCATTTGTCTCTCGTTAAAATACTGAGTAGGATATTGAAAAGGAGAAGTTCGTTTTTATTGATATATCGACGTTTCAGCCGGAGTAGAGCGGTTTTACTTGTACATCTTCATCGGTAATATAAACGGAAATCAAGAACATTTTTGTTAATTCTAATGAAAACACATTGGTTTTATCATTTGTATTGGAAACAAGCTATGTCATATGTCTTTTCTTGGATCTAAATAACACGAAACCTCGCTCTATGATTTGAAGTTAAAATCCTCAAATATGGTAAAATAGTGACTTTTTCACGTTTTTCATGTAGTTTGATATTACGTAATATTATTAATTTACCAATACTTCGATACTATTTCATGTAGTATCACGATATGTGATTTGGCCTTCAAATCTCAGAATTCGCATAATAATGCATTTTAAGCAAGTTTTCTTGCATTTTGTTTCGTACGAAAAATCATCGAATTTGCAATATTTTGTTATCATCACCTTCTCCTTTTGTTATTTAAACAAAATATCATCGTAAGGCAATATTTTGTTTTTCCACGTTTTTGTGAATTTTCAGTTTAATGTATTAATTAATTAAATATACGATAAAATGATGCAAACACATAATTGATTAGAAATTACCTTAAATACTTCATTTTCAATCAACCATTGTTTCTCGTTAAATACAGAGTAGGATATTGAAAAGGGGAGAAGTTCGGTTTTATTGCATTATCGACGTTTCAGCCGGAGTAGAGCGGTTTACTTGTACATATTTCCATCGGTAATATAACGGAAAATCAAGAACATTTTGTTAATTCTAATGAAAACACATGGCTTTTATCTTGTATTGGAA
>NC_091208.1:698101-778986 GCF_040958095.1 Procambarus clarkii
GATGGAAGATGTACAAGTAAAACCGCTCTACTCCGGCTGAAACGTCGATATATGCAATAAAAACCGAACTTCTCCCCTTTTCAATATCCTACTCAGTATTTTAACGAGAAACAAATGGTTGATTGAAAATGAAGTATTTAAGGTTAATTTCTAATCAATTATGTGTTTGCATCATTTTTATCGTATATTTAATTAATTAATAACATTAAACTGATATTCACAAACACGTGGAAAAACGGCAAAATATTGCCTTATTCGATGATATTTTGTTTTAATCACATAAACGAAAAGGAGATGATACACGTCAAAATATTGCAAAATTCGATGATTTTTCGCACGAAACAAAATGCAAGTAAACTTGCTTAAAATGCAATATTATGCGACATTCTGAGATTTGAAGGCCAAATCACATATCGTGATACTACATGAAATAGTATCGAAATATTGGTAAAAATGAATATATTTACGTAATATCAAACTACATGAAAAACGTGAAAAAAGTCACTATTTTACCATATTTGAGGATTTTAACTTCAAATCATAGAGCGAGGTTTCGTGTTATTTAGATCCAAGAAAAGACATATGACATAGTTGTTTCCAATACAAATGATAAAAACCAATGTGTTTTCAGTAGAATTAACAAAAATGTTCTTGATTTTCCGTTTATATTACCGATGGAAGATGTACAAGTAAAACCGCTCTACTCCGGCTGAAACGTCGATATATGCAATAAAAACCGAACTTCTCCCCTTTTCAATATCCTACTCAGTATTTTAACGAGAAACAAATGGTTGATTGAAAATGAAGTATTTAAGGTTAATTTCTAAACAATTATGTGTTTGCATCATTTTTATCGTATATTTAATTAATTAATAACATTAAACTGAAAATTCACAAAAACGTGGAAAAACGGCAAAATATTGCCTTATTCGATGATATTTTGTTTTAATCACATAAACGAAAAGATGATACACGTCAAAATATTGCAAAATTTGATGATTTTTCCTACGAAACAAAATGCAAGAAAACTTGCTTAAAATGCAATATTATGCGACATTCTGAGATTTGAAGGCCAAATCACATATCGTGATACGACATGAAATAGTATCGAAATATTGGTAAAAATGAATATATTTACGTAATATCAAACTACATGAAAAACGTGAAAAAAGTCACTATTTTACCATATTTGAGGATTTTAACTTCAAATCATAGAGCGAGGTTTCGTGTTATTTAGATCCAAGAAAAGACATATGACATAGCTGTTTCCAATACAAATGATAAAAACCAATGTGTTTTCATTAGAATTAACAAAAATGTTCTTGATTTTCCGTTTATATTACCGATGAATGATGTACAAGTAAAACCGCTCTACTCCGGCTGAAACGTCGATATATGCAATAAAAAGCGAACTTCTCCCCTTTTCAATATCTTACTCAGTATTTTAACGAGAGACAAATGGTTGATTGAAAATGAAGTATTTAAGGTTAATTTCTAATCAATTATGTGTTTGCATCATTTTTATCGTATATTTAATTAATTAATAACATTAAACTGATATTCACAAAAACGTGGAAAAACGGCAAAATATTGCCTTATTCGATGATATTTTGTTTTAATCACATAAACGAAAAGGAGATGATACACGTCAAAATATTGCAAAATTCGATGATTTTTCCTACGAAACAAAATGCAGGAAAACTTGCTTAAAATGCAATATTATGCGACATTCTGAGATTTGAAGGCCAAATCACATATCGTGATACGACATGAAATAGTATCGAAATATTGGTAAAAATGAATATATTTACGTAATATCAAACTACATGAAAAACGTGAAAAAAGTCACTATTTTACCATATTTGAGGATTTTAACTTCAAATCATCGAGCGAGGTTTCGTGTTATTTAGATCCAAGAAAAGACATATGACATAGTTGTTTCCAATACAAATGATAAAAACCAATGTGTTTTCAGTAGAATGAACAAAAATGTTCTTGATTTTCCGTTTATATTACCGATGGAAGATGTACAAGTAAAACCGCTCTACTCCGGCTGAAACGTCGATATATGCAATAAAAACCGAACTTCTCCCCTTTTCAATATCCTACTCAGTATTTTAACGAGAAACAAATGGTTGATTGAAAATGAAGTATTTAAGGTTAATTTCTAATCAATTATGTGTTTGCATCATTTTTATCGTATATTTAATTAATTAATAACATTAAACTGAAAATTCACAAAAACGTGGAAAAACGGCAAAATATTGCCTTATTCGATGATATTTTGTTTTAATCACGTAAACGAAAACAACAGTCAGTCAGTCAGTCAGAAAAGGAGATGATACACGTCAAAATATTGCAAAATTCCATGATTTTTCCTACGAAACAAAATGCAGGAAAACTTGCTTAAAATGCAATATTATGCGACATTCTGAGATTTGAAGGCCAAATCAAATATCGTGATACTACATGAAATAGTATCGAAATATTGGTAAAAATGAATATATTTACGTAATATCAAACTACATGAAAAACGTGAAAAAAGTCACTATTTTACCATATTTGAGGATTTTAACTTCAAATCATCGAGCGAGGTTTCGTGTTATTTAGATCCAAGAAAAGACATATGACATAGTTGTTTCCAATACAAATGATAAAAACCAATATGTTTTCAGTAGAATGAACAAAAATGTTCTTGATTTTCCGTTTATATTACCGATGGAAGATGTACAAGTAAAACCGCTCTACTCCGGCTGAAACGTCGATATATGCAATGAAAACCGAACTTCTCCCCTTTTCAATATCCTACTCAGTATTTTAACGAGAAACAAATGGTTGATTGAAAATGAAGTATTTAAGGTTAATTTCTAAACAATTATGTGTTTGCATCATTTTTATCGTATATTTAATTAATTAATAACATTAAACTGAAAATTCACAAAAACGTGGAAAAACGGCAAAATATTGCCTTATTCGATGATATTTTGTTTTAATCACATAAACGAAAAGATGATACACGTCAAAATATTGCAAAATTTGATGATTTTTCCTACGAAACAAAATGCAAGAAAACTTGCTTAAAATGCAATATTATGCGACATTCTGAGATTTGAAGGCCAAATCACATATCGTGATACGACATGAAATAGTATCGAAATATTGGTAAAAATGAATATATTTACGTAATATCAAACTACATGAAAAACGTGAAAAAAGTCACTATTTTACCATATTTGAGGATTTTAACTTCAAATCATAGAGCGAGGTTTCGTGTTATTTAGATCCAAGAAAAGACATATGACATAGCTGTTTCCAATACAAATGATAAAAACCAATGTGTTTTCATTAGAATTAACAAAAATGTTCTTGATTTTCCGTTTATATTACCGATGAATGATGTACAAGTAAAACCGCTCTACTCCGGCTGAAACGTCGATATATGCAATAAAAAGCGAACTTCTCCCCTTTTCAATATCTTACTCAGTATTTTAACGAGAGACAAATGGTTGATTGAAAATGAAGTATTTAAGGTTAATTTCTAATCAATTATGTGTTTGCATCATTTTTATCGTATATTTAATTAATTAATAACATTAAACTGATATTCACAAAAACGTGGAAAAACGGCAAAATATTGCCTTATTCGATGATATTTTGTTTTAATCACATAAACGAAAAGGAGATGATACACGTCAAAATATTGCAAAATTCGATGATTTTTCCTACGAAACAAAATGCAGGAAAACTTGCTTAAAATGCAATATTATGCGACATTCTGAGATTTGAAGGCCAAATCACATATCGTGATACGACATGAAATAGTATCGAAATATTGGTAAAAATGAATATATTTACGTAATATCAAACTACATGAAAAACGTGAAAAAAGTCACTATTTTACCATATTTGAGGATTTTAACTTCAAATCATCGAGCGAGGTTTCGTGTTATTTAGATCCAAGAAAAGACATATGACATAGTTGTTTCCAATACAAATGATAAAAACCAATGTGTTTTCAGTAGAATGAACAAAAATGTTCTTGATTTTCCGTTTATATTACCGATGGAAGATGTACAAGTAAAACCGCTCTACTCCGGCTGAAACGTCGATATATGCAATAAAAACCGAACTTCTCCCCTTTTCAATATCCTACTCAGTATTTTAACGAGAAACAAATGGTTGATTGAAAATGAAGTATTTAAGGTTAATTTCTAATCAATTATGTGTTTGCATCATTTTTATCGTATATTTAATTAATTAATAACATTAAACTGAAAATTCACAAAAACGTGGAAAAACGGCAAAATATTGCCTTATTCGATGATATTTTGTTTTAATCACGTAAACGAAAACAACAGTCAGTCAGTCAGTCAGAAAAGGAGATGATACACGTCAAAATATTGCAAAATTCCATGATTTTTCCTACGAAACAAAATGCAGGAAAACTTGCTTAAAATGCAATATTATGCGACATTCTGAGATTTGAAGGCCAAATCAAATATCGTGATACTACATGAAATAGTATCGAAATATTGGTAAAAATGAATATATTTACGTAATATCAAACTACATGAAAAACGTGAAAAAAGTCACTATTTTACCATATTTGAGGATTTTAACTTCAAATCATCGAGCGAGGTTTCGTGTTATTTAGATCCAAGAAAAGACATATGACATAGTTGTTTCCAATACAAATGATAAAAACCAATATGTTTTCAGTAGAATGAACAAAAATGTTCTTGATTTTCCGTTTATATTACCGATGGAAGATGTACAAGTAAAACCGCTCTACTCCGGCTGAAACGTCGATATATGCAATAAAAACCGAACTTCTCCCCTTTTCAATATCCTACTCAGTATTTTAACGAGAAACAAATGGTTGATTGAAAATGAAGTATTTAAGGTTAATTTCTAATCAATTATGTGTTTGCATCATTTTTATCGTATATTTAATTAATTAATAACATTAAACTGAAAATTCACAAAAACGTGGAAAAACGGCAAAATATTGCCTTATTCGATGATATTTTGTTTTAATCACGTAAACGAAAACAACAGTCAGTCAGTCAGTCAGAAAAGGAGATGATACACGTCAAAATATTGCAAAATTCCATGATTTTTCCTACGAAACAAAATGCAGGAAAACTTGCTTAAAATGCAATATTATGCGACATTCTGAGATTTGAAGGCCAAATCAAATATCGTGATACTACATGAAATAGTATCGAAATATTGGTAAAAATGAATATATTTACGTAATATCAAACTACATGAAAAACGTGAAAAAAGTCACTATTTTACCATATTTGAGGATTTTAACTTCAAATCATCGAGCGAGGTTTCGTGTTATTTAGATCCAAGAAAAGACATATGACATAGTTGTTTCCAATACAAATGATAAAAACCAATGTGTTTTCAGTAGAATGAACAAAAATGTTCTTGATTTTCCGTTTATATTACCGATGGAAGATGTACAATGTAAAACCGCTCTACTCCGGCTGAAACGTCGATATATGCAATAAAAACCGAACTTCTCCCCTTTTCAATATCCTACTCAGTATTTTAACGAGAAACAAATGGTTGATTGAAAATGAAGTATTTAAGGTTAATTTCTAATCAATTATGTGTTTGCATCATTTTTATCGTATATTTAATTAATTAATAACATTAAACTGAAAATTCACAAAAACGTGGAAAAACGGCAAAATATTGCCTTATTCGATGATATTTTGTTTTAATCCCGTAAACGAAAAGGAGATGATACACGTCAAAATATTGCAAAATTAGATGATTTTTCCTACGAAACAAAATGCAAGAAAACTTGCTTAAAATGCAATATTATGCGACATTCTGAGATTTGAAGGCCAAATCACATATCGTGATACGACATGAAATAGTATCGAAATATTGGTGAAAATGAATATATTTACGTAATATCAAACTACATGAAAAACGTGAAAAAAGTCACTATTTTACCATATTTGAGGATTTTAACTTCAAATCATCGAGCGAGGTTTCGTGTTATTTAGATCCAAGAAAAGACATATGACATAGTTGTTTCCAATACAAATGATAAAAACCAATGTGTTTTCAGTAGAATGAACAAAAATGTTCTTGATTTTCCGTTTATATTACCGATGGAAGATGTACATGTAAAACCGCTCTACTCCGGCTGAAACGTCGATATATGCAATAAAAACCGAACTTCTCCCCTTTTCAATATCCTACTCAGTATTTTAACGAGAAACAAATGGTTGATTGAAAATGAAGTATTTAAGGTTAATTTCTAATCAATTATGTGTTTGCATCATTTTTATCGTATATTTAATTAATTAATAACATTAAACTGAAAATTCACAAAAACGTGGAAAAACGGCAAAATATTGCCTTATTCGATGATATTTTGTTTTAATCCCGTAAACGAAAAGGAGATGATACACGTCAAAATATTGCAAAATTAGATGATTTTTCCTACGAAACAAAATGCAAGAAAACTTGCTTAAAATGCAATATTATGCGACATTCTGAGATTTGAAGGCCAAATCACATATCGTGATACGACATGAAATAGTATCGAAATATTGGTGAAAATGAATATATTTACGTAATATCAAACTACATGAAAAACGTGAAAAAAGTCACTATTTTACCATATTTGAGGATTTTAACTTCAAATCATAGAGCGAGGTTTCGTGTTATTTAGATCCAAGAAAAGACATATGACATAGTTGTTTCCAATACAAATGATAAAAACCAATGTGTTTTCAGTAGAATGAACAAAAATGTTCTTGATTTTCCGTTTATATTACCGATGAATGATGTACAAGTAAAACCGCTCTACTCCGGCTGAAACGTCGATATATGCAATAAAAAGCGAACTTCTCCCCTTTTCAATATCTTACTCAGTATTTTAACGAGAGACAAATGGTTGATTGAAAATGAAGTATTTAAGGTTAATTTCTAATCAATTATGTGTTTGCATCATTTTTATCGTATATTTAATTAATTAATAACATTAAACTGATATTCACAAAAACGTGGAAAAACGGCAAAATATTGCCTTATTCGATGATATTTTGTTTTAATCACATAAACGAAAAGGAGATGATACACGTCAAAATATTGCAAAATTCGATGATTTTTCCTACGAAACAAAATGCAGGAAAACTTGCTTAAAATGCAATATTATGCGACATTCTGAGATTTGAAGGCCAAATCACATATCGTGATACTACATGAAATAGTATCGAAATATTGGTAAAAATGAATATATTTACGTAATATCAAACTACATGAAAAACGTGAAAAAAGTCACTATTTTACCATATTTGAGGATTTTAACTTCAAATCATCGAGCGAGGTTTCGTGTTATTTAGATCCAAGAAAAGACATATGACATAGTTGTTTCCAATACAAATGATAAAAACCAATGTGTTTTCAGTAGAATGAACAAAAATGTTCTTGATTTTCCGTTTATATTACCGATGGAAGATGTACAAGTAAAACCGCTCTACTCCGGCTGAAACGTCGATATATGCAATAAAAACCGAACTTCTCCCCTCTTCAATATCCTACTCAGTATTTTAACGAGAAACAAATGGTTGATTGAAAATGAAGTATTTAAGGTTAATTTCTAATCAATTATGTGTTTGCATCATTTTTATCGTATATTTAATTAATTAATAACATTAAACTGAAAATTCACAAAAACGTGGGAAAACGGCAAAATATTGCCTTATTCGATGATATTTTGTTTTAATCACGTAAACGAAAAGGAGATGATACACGTCAAAATATTGCAAAATTAGATGATTTTTCCTACGAAACAAAATGCAAGAAAACTTGCTTAAAATGCAATATTATGCGACATTCTGAGATTTGAAGGCCAAATCACATATCGTGATACGACATGAAATAGTATCGAAATATTGGTAAAAATGAATATATTTACGTAATATCAAACTACATGAAAAACGTGAAAAAAGTCACTATTTTACCATATTTGAGGATTTTAACTTCAAATCATCGAGCGAGGTTTCGTGTTATTTAGATCCAAGAAAAGACATATGACATAGTTGTTTCCAATACAAATGATAAAAACCAATGTGTTTTCAGTAGAATGAACAAAAATGTTCTTGATTTTCCGTTTATATTACCGATGGAAGATGTACAAGTAAAACCGCTCTACTCCGGCTGAAACGTCGATATATGCAATAAAAACCGAACTTCTCCCCTTTTCAATATCCTACTCAGTATTTTAACGAGAAACAAATGGTTGATTGAAAATGAAGTATTTAAGGTTAATTTCTAATCAATTATGTGTTTGCATCATTTTTATCGTATATTTAATTAATTAATAACATTAAACTGAAAATTCACAAAAACGTGGAAAAACGGCAAAATATTGCCTTATTCGATGATATTTTGTTTTAATCACGTAAACGAAAACAACAGTCAGTCAGTCAGTCAGAAAAGGAGATGATACACGTCAAAATATTGCAAAATTCCATGATTTTTCCTACGAAACAAAATGCAGGAAAACTTGCTTAAAATGCAATATTATGCGACATTCTGAGATTTGAAGGCCAAATCAAATATCGTGATACTACATGAAATAGTATCGAAATATTGGTAAAAATGAATATATTTACGTAATATCAAACTACATGAAAAACGTGAAAAAAGTCACTATTTTACCATATTTGAGGATTTTAACTTCAAATCATCGAGCGAGGTTTCGAGTTATTTAGATCCAAGAAAAGACATATGACATAGTTGTTTCCAATACAAATGATAAAAACCAATGTGTTTTCAGTAGAATGAACAAAAATGTTCTTGATTTTCCGTTTATATTACCGATGGAAGATGTACAAGTAAAACCGCTCTACTCCGGCTGAAACGTCGATATATGCAATAAAAACCGAACTTCTCCCCTTTTCAATATCCTACTCAGTATTTTAACGAGAAACAAATGGTTGATTGAAAATGAAGTATTTAAGGTTAATTTCTAATCAATTATGTGTTTGCATCATTTTTATCGTATATTTAATTAATTAATAACATTAAACTGAAAATTCACAAAAACGTGGAAAAACGGCAAAATATTGCCTTATTCGATGATATTTTGTTTTAATCACGTAAACGAAAAGGAGATGATACACGTCAAAATATTGCAAAATTAGATGATTTTTCCTACGAAACAAAATGCAAGAAAACTTGCTTAAAATGCAATATTATGCGACATTCTGAGATTTGAAGGCCAAATCACATATCGTGATACGACATGAAATAGTATCGAAATATTGGTAAAAATGAATATATTTACGTAATATCAAACTACATGAAAAACGTGAAAAAAGTCACTATTTTACCATATTTGAGGATTTTAACTTCAAATCATAGAGCGAGGTTTCGTGTTATTTAGATCCAAGAAAAGACATATGACATAGCTGTTTCCAATACAAATGATAAAAACCAATGTGTTTTCATTAGAATTAACAAAAATGTTCTTGATTTTCCGTTTATATTACCGATGAATGATGTACAAGTAAAACCGCTCTACTCCGGCTGAAACGTCGATATATGCAATAAAAACCGAACTTCTCCCCTTTTTAATATCCTACTCAGTATTTTAACGAGAAACAAATGGTTGATTGAAAATGAAGTATTTAAGGTTAATTTCTAATCAATTATGTGTATGCATCATTTTTATCGTATATTTAATTAATTAATAACATTAAACTGATATTCAAAAAAACGTGGAAAAACGGCAAAATATTGCCTTATTCGATGATATTTTGTTTTAATCACATAAACGAAAAGGAGATGATACACGTCAAAATATTGCAAAATTCGATGATTTTTCCTACGAAACAAAATGCAGGAAAACTTGCTTAAAATGCAATATTATGCGACATTCTGAGATTTGAAGGCCAAATCACATATCGTGATACTACATGAAATAGTATCGAAATATTGGTAAAAATGAATATATTTACGTAATATCAAACTACATGAAAAACGTGAAAAAAGTCACTATTTTACCATATTTGAGGATTTTAACTTCAAATCATCGAGCGAGGTTTCGTGTTATTTAGATCCAAGAAAAGACATATGACATAGTTGTTTCCAATACAAATGATAAAAACCAATGTGTTTTCAGTAGAATGAACAAAAATGTTCTTGATTTTCCGTTTATATTACCGATGGAAGATGTACAAGTAAAACCGCTCTACTCCGGCTGAAACGTCGATATATGCAATAAAAACCGAACTTCTCCCCTTTTCAATATCCTACTCAGTATTTTAACGAGAAACAAATGGTTGATTGAAAATGAAGTATTTAAGGTTAATTTCTAAACAATTATGTGTTTGCATCATTTTTATCGTATATTTAATTAATTAATAACATTAAACTGAAAATTCACAAAAACGTGGAAAAACGGCAAAATATTGCCTTATTCGATGATATTTTGTTTTAATCACATAAACGAAAAGATGATACACGTCAAAATATTGCAAAATTTGATGATTTTTCCTACGAAACAAAATGCAAGAAAACTTGCTTAAAATGCAATATTATGCGACATTCTGAGATTTGAAGGCCAAATCACATATCGTGATACGACATGAAATAGTATCGAAATATTGGTAAAAATGAATATATTTACGTAATATCAAACTACATGAAAAACGTGAAAAAAGTCACTATTTTACCATATTTGAGGATTTTAACTTCAAATCATAGAGCGAGGTTTCGTGTTATTTAGATCCAAGAAAAGACATATGACATAGCTGTTTCCAATACAAATGATAAAAACCAATGTGTTTTCATTAGAATTAACAAAAATGTTCTTGATTTTCCGTTTATATTACCGATGAATGATGTACAAGTAAAACCGCTCTACTCCGGCTGAAACGTCGATATATGCAATAAAAACCGAACTTCTCCCCTTTTTAATATCCTACTCAGTATTTTAACGAGAAACAAATGGTTGATTGATAATGAAGTATTTAAGGTTAATTTCTAATCAATTATGTGTTTGCATCATTTTTATCGTATATTTAATTAATTAATAACATTAAACTGATATTCACAAACACGTGGAAAAACGGCAAAATATTGCCTTATTCGATGATATTTTGTTTTAATCACATAAACGAAAAGGAGATGATACACGTCAAAATATTGCAAAATTCGATGATTTTTCTCACGAAACAAAATGCAAGTAAACTTGCTTAAAATGCAATATTATGCGACATTCTGAGATTTGAAGGCCAAATCACATATCGTGATACTACATGAAATAGTATCGAAATATTGGTAAAAATGAATATATTTACGTAATATCAAACTACATGAAAAACGTGAAAAAAGTCACTATTTTACCATATTTGAGGATTTTAACTTCAAATCATAGAGCGAGGTTTCGTGTTATTTAGATCCAAGAAAAGACATATGACATAGTTGTTTCCAATACAAAAGATAAAAACCAATGTGTTTTCAGTAGAATGAACAAAAATGTTCTTGATTTTCCGTTTATATTACCGATGGAAGATGTACAAGTAAAACCGCTCTACTCCGGCTGAAACGTCGATATATGCAATAAAAACCGAACTTCTCCCCTTTTCAATATCCTACTCGAGTATTTTAACGAGAAACAAATGGTTGATTGAAAATGAAGTATTTAAGGTTAATTTCTAATCAATTATGTGTTTGCATCATTTTTATCGTATATTTAATTAATTAATAACATTAAACTGATATTCACAAAAACGTGGAAAAACGGCAAAATATTGCCTTATTCGATGATATTTTGTTTTAATCACATAAACGAAAAGGAGATGATACACGTCAAAATATTGCAAAATTCGATGATTTTTCGCTACGAAACAAAATGCAAGTAAAACTTGCTTAAAATGCAATATTATGCGACATTCTGAGATTTGAAGGCCAAATCACATATCGTGATACTACATGAAATAGTATCGAAATATTGGTAAAAATGAATATATTTACGTAATATCAAACTACATGAAAAACGTGAAAAAAGTCACTATTTTACCATATTTGAGGATTTTAACTTCAAATCATAGAGCGAGGTTTCGTGTTATTTAGATCCAAGAAAAGACATATGACATAGTTGTTTCCAATACAAATGATAAAAACCAATGTGTTTTCAGTAGAATTAACAAAAATGTTCTTGATTTTCCGTTTATATTACCGATGGAAGATGTACAAGTAAAACCGCTCTACTCCGGCTGAAACGTCGATATATGCAATAAAAACCGAACTTCTCCCCTTTTCAATATCCTACTCAGTATTTTAACGAGAAACAAATTGTTGATTGAAAATGAAGTATTTAAGGTTAATTTCTAAACAATTATGTGTTTGCATCATTTTTATCGTATATTTAATTAATTAATAACATTAAACTGAAAATTCACAAAAACGTGGAAAAACGGCAAAATATTGCCTTATTCGATGATATTTTGTTTTAATCACATAAACGAAAAGATGATACACGTCAAAATATTGCAAAATTTGATGATTTTTCCTACGAAACAAAATGCAAGAAAACTTGCTTAAAATGCAATATTATGCGACATTCTGAGATTTGAAGGCCAAATCACATATCGTGATACGACATGAAATAGTATCGAAATATTGGTAAAAATGAATATATTTACGTAATATCAAACTACATGAAAAACGTGAAAAAAGTCACTATTTTACCATATTTGAGGATTTTAACTTCAAATCATAGAGCGAGGTTTCGTGTTATTTAGATCCAAGAAAAGACATATGACATAGCTGTTTCCAATACAAATGATAAAAACCAATGTGTTTTCATTAGAATTAACAAAAATGTTCTTGATTTTCCGTTTATATTACCGATGAATGATGTACAAGTAAAACCGCTCTACTCCGGCTGAAACGTCGATATATGCAATAAAAAGCGAACTTCTCCCCTTTTCAATATCTTACTCAGTATTTTAACGAGAGACAAATGGTTGATTGAAAATGAAGTATTTAAGGTTAATTTCTAATCAATTATGTGTTTGCATCATTTTTATCGTATATTTAATTAATTAATAACATTAAACTGAAAATTCACAAAAACGTGGAAAAACGGCAAAATATTGCTTTATTCGATGATATTTTGTTTTAATCACGTAAACGAAAAGGAGATGATACACGTCAAAATATTGCAAAATTAGATGATTTTTCCTACGAAACAAAATGCAAGAAAACTTGCTTAAAATGCAATATTATGCGACATTCTGAGATTTGAAGGCCAAATCACATATCGTGATACGACATGAAATAGTATCGAAATATTGGTAAAAATGAATATATTTACGTAATATCAAACTACATGAAAAACGTGAAAAAAGTCACTATTTTACCATATTTGAGGATTTTAACTTCAAATCATAGAGCGAGGTTTCGTGTTATTTTAGATCCAAGAAAAGACATATGACATAGCTGTTTCCAATACAAATGATAAAAACCAATGTGTTTTCATTAGAATTAACAAAAATGTTCTTGATTTTCCGTTTATATTACCGATGAATGATGTACAAGTAAAACCGCTCTACTCCGGCTGAAACGTCGATATATGCAATAAAAACCGAACTTCTCCCCTTTTCTAATATCCTACTCAGTATTTTAACGAGAAACAAATGGTTGATTGAAAATGAAGTATTTAAGGTTAATTTCTAATCAATTATGTGTTTGCATCATTTTTATCGTATATTTAATTAATTAATAACATTAAACTGATATTCACAAAAACGTGGAAAAACGGCAAAATATTGCCTTATTCGATGATATTTTGTTTTAATCACATAAACGAAAAGGAGATGATACACGTCAAAATATTGCAAAATTCGATGATTTTTCCTACGAAACAAAATGCAGGAAAACTTGCTTAAAATGCAATATTATGCGACATTCTGAGATTTGAAGGCCAAATCACATATCGTGATACTACATGAAATAGTATCGAAATATTGGTAAAAATGAATATATTTACGTAATATCAAACTACATGAAAAACGTGAAAAAAGTCACTATTTTACCATATTTGAGGATTTTAACTTCAAATCATCGAGCGAGGTTTCGTGTTATTTAGATCCAAGAAAAGACATATGACATAGTTGTTTCCAATACAAATGATAAAAACCAATGTGTTTTCAGTAGAATGAACAAAAATGTTCTTGATTTTCCGTTTATATTACCGATGGAAGATGTACAAGTAAAACCGCTCTACTCCGGCTGAAACGTCGATATATGCAATAAAAACCGAACTTCTCCCCTTTTCAATATCCTACTCAGTATTTTAACGAGAAACAAATGGTTGATTGAAAATGAAGTATTTAAGGTTAATTTCTAATCAATTATGTGTTTGCATCATTTTTATCGTATATTTAATTAATTAATAACATTAAACTGAAAATTCACAAAAACGTGGAAAAATGGCAAAATATTGCCTTATTCGATGATATTTTGTTTAAATAACATTAAGGAAAAGGGGATGATAAACAACAAAATATTGCTAAATTCGATGATTTTTCGTACGAAACAAAATGCAAGAAAACTAGCTTAAAATGCATTATTATGCGAAATTCTGAGATTTGAAGGCCAAATCACATATCGTGATACTACATTAAATAGTATCGAAATATTGGTAAAAATTAATATATTAACATAATATCAAACTACATGAAAAACGTGAAAAAGTCACTATTTTACCATATTTGAGGATTTTAACTGCAAATCATAGAGCGAGGTTTCGTATTATTTAGATCCAAGAAAAGACATATGACAATGTTGTTTCAAATACAAATGATAAAACCAATGTGTTTTCATTAGAATTAACTAAAATGTTCTTGATTTTCCGTTTATATTACCGATGGAAGATGTACAAGTAAAACCGCTCTACTCCGGCTGAAACGTCGATATATGCAATAAAAACCGAACTTCTCCCCTTTTCAATATCCTACTCAGTATTTTAACGAGAAACAAATGGTTGATTGAAAATGAAGTATTTAAGGTTAATTTCTAATCAATTATGTGTTTGCATCATTTTTATCGTATATTTAATTAATTAATAACATTAAACTGATATTCACAAACACGTGGAAAAACGGCAAAATATTGCCTTATTCGATGATATTTTGTTTTAATCACATAAACGAAAAGGAGATGATACACGTCAAAATATTGCAAAATTCGATGATTTTTCGCACGAAACAAAATGCAAGTAAACTTGCTTAAAATGCAATATTATGCGACATTCTGAGATTTGAAGGCCAAATCACATATCGTGATACTACATGAAATAGTATCGAAATATTGGTAAAAATGAATATATTTACGTAATATCAAACTACATGAAAAACGCGAAAAAAGTCACTATTTTACCATATTTGAGGATTTTAACTTCAAATCATAGAGCGAGGTTTCGTGTTATTTAGATCCAAGAAAAGACATGACATAGTTGTTTCCAATACAAATGATAAAACCAATGTGTTTTCATTAGAATTAACAAAAATGTTCTTGATTTTCCGTTTATATTACTGATGAATGATGTACAAGTAAAACCGCTCTACTCCGGCTGAAACGTCGATATATGCAATAAAAAGCGAACTTCTCCCCTTTTCAATATCTTACTCAGTATTTTAACGAGAGACAAATGGTTGATTGAAAATGAAGTATTTAAGGTTAATTTCTAATCAATTATGTGTTTGCATCATTTTTATCGTATATTTAATTAATTAATAACATTAAACTGATATTCACAAAAACGTGGAAAAACGGCAAAATATTGCCTTATTCGATGATATTTTGTTTTAATCACATAAACGAAAAGGAGATGATACACGTCAAAATATTGCAAAATTCGATGATTTTTCCTACGAAACAAAATGCAGGAAAACTTGCTTAAAATGCAATATTATGCGACATTCTGAGATTTGAAAGCCAAATCACATATCGTGATACTACATGAAATAGTATCGAAATATTGGTAAAAATGAATATATTTACGTAATATCAAACTACATGAAAAACGTGAAAAAAGTCACTATTTTACCATATTTGAGGATTTTAACTTCAAATCATCGAGCGAGGTTTCGTGTTATTTAGATCCAAGAAAAGACATATGACATAGTTGTTTCCAATACAAATGATAAAAACCAATGTGTTTTCAGTAGAATGAACAAAAATGTTCTTGATTTTCCGTTTATATTACCGATGGAAGATGTACAAGTAAAACCGCTCTACTCCGGCTGAAACGTCGATATATGCAATAAAAACCGAACTTCTCCCCTTTTCAATATCCTACTCAGTATTTTAACGAGAAACAAATGGTTGATTGAAAATGAAGTATTTAAGGTTAATTTCTAATCAATTATGTGTTTGCATCATTTTTATCGTATATATAATGAATTAATAACATTAAACTGAAAATTCACAAAAACGTGGAAAAAACGGCAACATATTGCCTAATTCGATGATATTTTGTTAAAATCACATAAAGGAAAAGGAGATGATACACGTCAAAATATTGCAAAATTCGATGATTTTTCGTACGAAACAAAATGCAAGAAAACTTGCTTAAAATGCAATATTATGCAACATTCTGAGATTTGAAGGCCAAATCACATATCGTGATACTACATGAAATAGTATCGAAATATTGGTAAAAATGAATATATTTACGTAATATCAAACTACATGAAAAACGTGAAAAAGTCACTATTTTACCATATTTGAGGATTTTAACTTCAAATCATAGAGCGAGGTTTCGTGTTATTTAGATCCAAGAAAAGACATATGACATAGTTGTTTCCAATACAAATGATAAAAACCAATGTGTTTTCATTAGAATTAACAAAAATGTTCTTGATTTTCCGCTTATATTACCGATGGAAGATGTACAAGTAAAACCGCTCTACTCCGGCTGAAATGTCGATATATGCAATAAAAACCGAACTTCTCCCCTTTTAAATATCCTACTCTGTATTTTAACGAGAAACAAATGGTTGATTGAAAATGAAGTATTTAAGGTTAATTTCTAATCAATTATGTGTTTGCATAATTTTTATCGTATATTTAATTAATTAATAACATTAAACTGAAAATTCACAAAAACGTGGAAAAATGGCAAAATATTGCCTTATTCGATGATATTTTGTTTAAATAACATTAAGGAAAAGGGGATGATAAACAACAAAATATTGCTAAATTCGATGATTTTTCGTACGAAACAAAATGCAAGAAAACTAGCTTAAAATGCATTATTATGCGAAATTCTGAGATTTGAAGGCCAAATCACATATCGTGATACTACATTAAATAGTTTCGAAATATTGGTAAAAATTAATATATTTACATAATATCAAACTACATGAAAAACGTGAAAAAGTCACTATTTTACCATATTTGAGGATTTTAACTGCAAATCATAGAGCGAGGTTTCGTATTATTTAGATCCAAGAAAAGACATATGACAATGTTGTTTCAAATACAAATGATAAAACCAATGTGTTTTCATTAGAATTAACTAAAATGTTCTTGATTTTCCGTTTATATTACCGATGGAAGATGTACAAGTAAAACCGCTCTACTCCGGCTGAAACGTCGATATATGCAATAAAAACCGAACTTCTCCCCTTTTCAATATCCTACTCAGTATTTTAACGAGAAACAAATGGTTGATTGAAAATGAAGTATTTAAGGTTAATTTCTAATCAATTATGTGTTTGCATCATTTTTATCGTATATTTAATTAATTAATAACATTAAACTGATATTCACAAAAACGTGGAAAAACGGCAAAATATTGCCTTGTTCGATGATATTTTGTTTTAATCACATAAACGAAAAGGAGATGATACACGTCAAAATATTGCAAAATTCGATGATTTTTCGCTACGAAACAAAATGCAAGGAAAACTTGCTTAAAATGCAATATTATGCGACATTCTGAGATTTGAAGGCCAAATCACATATCGTGATACTACATGAAATAGTATCGAAATATTGGTAAAAATGAATATATTTACGTAATATCAAACTACATGAAAAACGTGAAAAAAGTCACTATTTTACCATATTTGAGGATTTTAACTTCAAATCATAGAGCGAGGTTTCGTGTTATTTAGATCCAAGAAAAGACATATGACATAGTTGTTTCCAATACAAATGATAAAAACCAATGTGTTTTCAGTAGAATTAACAAAAATGTTCTTGATTTTCCGTTTATATTACCGATGGAAGATGTACAAGTAAAACCGCTCTACTCCGGCTGAAACGTCGATATATGCAATAAAAACCGAACTTCTCCCCTTTTCAATATCCTACTCAGTATTTTAACGAGAAACAAATGGTTGATTGAAAATGAAGTATTTAAGGTTAATTTCTAATCAATTATGTGTTTGCATCATTTTTATCGTATATTTAATTAATTAATAACATTAAACTGAAAATTCACAAAAACGTGGAAAAACGGCAAAATATTGCCTTATTCGATGATATTTTGTTTTAATCACATAAACGAAAAGGAGATGATACACGTCAAAATATTGCAAAATTCGATGATTTTTCCTACGAAACAAAATGCAAGAAAACTTGCTTAAAATGCAATATTATGCGACATTCTGAGATTTGAAGGGCAAATCACATATCGTGATACGACATGAAATAGTATCGAAATATTGGTAAAAATGAATATATTTACGTAATATCAAACTACATGAAAAACGTGAAAAAAGTCACTAATTTTACCATATTTGAGGATTTTAACTTCAAACCATAGAGCGAGGTTTCGTGTTATTTAGATCCAAGAAAAGACATATGACAATGTTGTTTCAAATACAAATGATAAAACCAATATGTTTTCATTAGAATTAACTAAAATGTTCTTGATTTTCCGTTTATATTACCGATGGAAGATGTACAAGTAAAACCGCTCTACTCCGGCTGAAACGTCGATATATGCAATAAAAACCGAACTTCTCCCCTTTTCAATATCCTACTCAGTATTTTAACGAGAAACAAATGGTTGATTGAAAATGAAGTATTTAAGGTTAATTTCTAATCAATTATGTGTTTGCATAATTTTTATCGTATATTTAATTAATTAATAACATTAAACTAAAAATTCACAAAAACGTGGAAAAACGGCAAAATATTGCCTTATTCGATGATATTTTGTTTAAATAACATTAAGGAAAAGGGGATGATAAACAACAAAATATTGCTAAATTCGATGATTTTTCGTACGAAACAAAATGCAAGAAAACTAGCTTAAAATGCATTATTATGCGAAATTCTGAGATTTGAAGGCCAAATCACATATCGTGATACTACATTAAATAGTATCGAAATATTGGTAAAAATTAATATATTTACATAATATCAAACTGCATGAAAAACGTGAAAAAGTCACTATTTTACCATATTTGAGGATTTTAACTGCAAATCATAGAGCGAGGTTTCGTATTATTTAGATCCAAGAAAAGACATATGACATAGTTGTTTCCAATACAAATGATAAAAACCAATGTGTTTTCAGTAGAATTAACAAAAATGTTCTTGATTTTCCGTTTATATTACCGATGGAAGATGTACAAGTAAAACCGCTCTACTCCGGCTGAAACGTCGATATATGCAATAAAAACCGAACTTCTCCCCTTTTCAATATCCTACTCAGTATTTTAACGAGAAACAAATGGTTGATTGAAAATGAAGTATTTAAGGTTAATTTCTAATCAATTATGTGTTTGCATCATTTTTATCGTATATTTAATTAATTAATAACATTAAACTGAAAATTCACAAAAACGTGGAAAAACGGCAAAATATTGCCTTATTCGATGATATTTTGTTTTAATCACATAAACGAAAAGGAGATGATACACGTCAAAATATTGCAAAATTCGATGATTTTTCCTACGAAACAAAATGCAAGAAAACTTGCTTAAAATGCAATATTATGCGACATTCTGAGATTTGAAGGGCAAATCACATATCGTGATACGACATGAAATAGTATCGAAATATTGGTAAAAATGAATATATTTACGTAATATCAAACTACATGATAAACGTGAAAAAAGTCACTAATTTTACCATATTTGAGGATTTTAACTTCAAACCATAGAGCGAGGTTTCGTGTTATTTAGATCCAAGAAAAGACATATGACAATGTTGTTTCAAATACAAATGATAAAACCAATATGTTTTCATTAGAATTAACTAAAATGTTCTTGATTTTCCGTTTATATTACCGATGGAAGATGTACAAGTAAAACCGCTCTACTCCGGCTGAAACGTCGATATATGCAATAAAAACCGAACTTCTCCCCTTTTCAATATCCTACTCAGTATTTTAACGAGAAACAAATGGTTGATTGAAAATGAAGTATTTAAGGTTAATTTCTAATCAATTATGTGTTTGCATAATTTTTATCGTATATTTAATTAATTAATAACATTAAACTAAAAATTCACAAAAACGTGGAAAAACGGCAAAATATTGCCTTATTCGATGATATTTTGTTTAAATAACATTAAGGAAAAGGGGATGATAAACAACAAAATATTGCTAAATTCGATGATTTTTCGTACGAAACAAAATGCAAGAAAACTAGCTTAAAATGCATTATTATGCGAAATTCTGAGATTTGAAGGCCAAATCACATATCGTGATACTACATTAAATAGTATCGAAATATTGGTAAAAATTAATATATTTACATAATATCAAACTGCATGAAAAACGTGAAAAAGTCACTATTTTACCATATTTGAGGATTTTAACTGCAAATCATAGGGCGAGGTTTCGTATTATTTAGATCCAAGAAAAGACATATGACAATGTTGTTTCAAATACAAATGATAAAACCAATGTGTTTTCATTAGAATTAACTAAAATGTTCTTGATTTTCCGTTTATATTACCGATGGAAGATGTACAAGTAAAACCGCTCTACTCCGGCTGAAACGTCGATATATGCAATAAAAACCGAACTTCTCCCCTTTTCAATATCCTACTCAGTATTTTAACGAGAAACAAATGGTTGATTGAAAATGAAGTATTTATGGTTAATTTCTAATCAATTATGTGTTTGCATCATTTTTATCGTATATTTAATTATTTAATAACATTAAACTGATATTCACAAAAACGTGGAAAAACGGCAAAATATTGCCTTATTCGATGATATTTTGTTTTAATCACATAAACGAAAAGGAGATGATACACGTCAAAATATTGCAAAATTCGATGATTTTTCGCACGAAACAAAATGCAAGAAAACTTGCTTAAAATGCAATATTATGCGACATTCTGAGATTTAAAGGCCAAATCACATATCGTGATACTACATGAAATAGTATCGAAATATTGGTAGAAATGAATATATTTACGTAATATCAAACTACATGAAAAACGTGAAAAAAGTCACTATTTTACTATATTTGAGGATTTTAACTTCAAATCATAGAGCAAGGTTTCGTGTTATTTAGATCCAAGAAAAGACATATGACATAGTTGTTTCCAATACAAATGATAAAACCCAATGTGTTTTCAGTAGAATTAACAAAAATGTTCTTGATTTTCCGTTTATATTACCGATGGAAGATGTACAAGTAAAACCGCTCTACTCCGGCTGAAACGTCGATATATGCAATAAAAACCGAACTTCTCCCCTTTTCAATATCCTACTCAGTATTTTAACGAGAAACAAATGGTTGATTGAAAATGAAGTATTTAAGGTTAATTTCTAATCAATTATGTGTTTGCATAATTTTTATCGTATATTTAATTAATTAATAACATTAAACTGAATATTCACAAAAACGTGGAAAAACGGCAAAATATTGCCTTATTCGATGATATTTTGTTTTAATCACATTAACGAAAAGGAGATGATACACGTCAAAATATTGCAAAATTCGATGATTTTTCGCACGAAACAAAATGCAAGAAAACTTGCTTAAAATGCAATATTATGCGACATTCTGAGATTTGAAGGCCAAATCACATATCGTGATACTACATGAAATAGTATCGAAATATTGGTAAAAATGAATATATTTACGTAATATCAAACTACATGAAAAACGTGAAAAAAGTCACTATTTTACCATATTTGAGGATTTTAACTTCAAATCATAGAGCGAGGTTTCGTGTTATTTAGATCCAAGAAAAGACATATGACATAGTTGTTTCCAATACAAATGATAAAAACCAATGTGTTTTCAGTAGAATTAACAAAAATGTTCTTGATTTTCCGTTTATATTACCGATGGAAGATGTACAAGTAAAACCGCTCTACTCCGGCTGAAACGTCGATATATGCAATAAAAACCGAACTTCTCCCCTTTTCAATATCCTACTCAGTATTTTAACGAGAAACAAATGGTTGATTGAAAATGGAGTATTATAAGGTTAATTTCTAATCAATTATGTGTTTGCATCATTTTTATCGTATATTTAATTAATTAATAACATTAAACTTAAAATTCACAAAAACGTGGAAAAACGGCAAAATATTGCCTTATTCGATGATATTTTGTTTTAATAACATAAACGAAAAGGAGATGATACACGTCAAAATATTGCAATATTCGATGATTTTTCGTACGAAACAAAATGCAAGAAAACTTGCTTAAATGTAATATTATGCGACATTCTGAGATTTGAAAGCCAAATCACATATCGTGATACGACATGAAATAGTATCGAAATATTGGTAAAAATGAATATATTTACGTAATATCAAACTACATGAAAAACGTGAAAAAAGTCACTATTTTACCATATTTGAGGATTTTAACTTCAAACCATAGAGCGAGGTTTCGTGTTATTTAGATCCAAGAAAAGACATATGACATAGCTGTTTCCAATACAAATGATAAAAACCAATGTGTTTTCATTAGAATTAACAAAAACGTTCTTGATTTTCCGTTTATATTACCAATGAATGATGTACAAGTAAAACCGCTCTACTCCGGCTGAAAAGTCGATTTATGCAGTAAAAGCCGAACTTCTCCCCTTTTCAATATCCTACTCAGTATTTTAACGAGAAACAAATGGTTGATTGAAAATGAAGTATTTAAGGTTAATTTCTAATCAATTATGTGGTTGCATCATTTTTATCGTATATTTAATGAATTATTAACATTAAACTAAAAATTCACAAAAACGTGGAAAACGGCAAAATATTGCCTTATTCGATGATATTTTGTTTAAATAACATTAAGGAAAAGGGGATGATACACGTCAAAATATTGCAAAATTCGATGATTTTTCGCACGAAACAAAATGCAAGAAAACTTGCTTAAAATGCAATATTATGCGACATTCTGAGATTTGAAGGCCAAATCACATATCGTGATACTACATGAAATAGTATCGAAATATTGGTAAAAATGAATATATTTACGTAATATCAAACTACATGAAAAACGTGAAAAAAGTCACTATTTTACCATATTTGAGGATTTTAACTTCAAATCATAGAGCGAGGTTTCGTGTTATTTAGATCCAAGAAAAGACATATGACATAGTTGTTTCCAATACAAATGATAAAAACCAATGTGTTTTCAGTAGAATTAACAAAAATGTTCTTGATTTTCCGTTTATATTACCGATGGAAGATGTACAAGTAAAACCGCTCTACTCCGGCTGAAACGTCGATATATGCAATAAAAACCGAACTTCTCCCCTTTTCAATATCCTACTCAGTATTTTAACGAGAAACAAATGGTTGATTGAAAATGGAGTATATAAGGTTAATTTCTAATCAATTATGTGTTTGCATCATTTTTATCGTATATTTAATTAATTAATAACATTAAACTTAAAATTCACAAAAACGTGGAAAAACGGCAAAATATTGCCTTATTCGATGATATTTTGTTTTAATCACATAAACGAAAAGGAGATGATACACGTCAAAATATTGCAATATTCGATGATTTTTCGTACGAAACAAAATGCAAGAAAACTTGCTTAAATGTAATATTATGCGACATTCTGAGATTTGAAAGCCAAATCACATATCGTGATACTACATGAAATAGTATCGAAATATTGGTAAAAATGAATATATTTACGTAATATCAAACTACATGAAAAACGTGAAAAAAGTCACTATTTTACCATATTTGAGGATTTTAACTTCAAATCATAGAGCGAGGTTTCGTGTTATTTAGATCCAAGAAAAGACATATGACATAGTTGTTTCCAATACAAATGATAAAAACCAATGTGTTTTCAGTAGAATTAACAAAAATGTTCTTGATTTTCCGTTTATATTACCGATGGAAGATGTACAAGTAAAACCGCTCTACTCCGGCTGAAACGTCGATATATGCAATAAAAACCGAACTTCTCCCCTTTTCAATATCCTACTCAGTATTTTAACGAGAAACAAATGGTTGATTGAAAATGAAGTATTTAAGGTTAATTTCTAATCAATTATGTGTTTGCATCATTTTTATCGTATATTTAATTAATTAATAACATTAAACTGAAAATTCACAAAAACGTGGAAAAACGGCAAAATATTGCCTTATTCGATGATATTTTGTTTTAATCACATAAACGAAAAGGAGATGATACACGTCAAAATATTGCAAAATTCGATGATTTTTCCTACGAAACAAAATGCAAGAAAACTTGCTTAAAATGCAATATTATGCGACATTCTGAGATTTGAAGGGCAAATCACATATCGTGATACGACATGAAATAGTATCGAAATATTGGTAAAAATGAATATATTTACGTAATATCAAACTACATGAAAAACGTGAAAAAAGTCACTAATTTTACCATATTTGAGGATTTTAACTTCAAACCATAGAGCGAGGTTTCGTGTTATTTAGATCCAAGAAAAGACATATGACAATGTTGTTTCAAATACAAATGATAAAACCAATATGTTTTCATTAGAATTAACTAAAATGTTCTTGATTTTCCGTTTATATTACCGATGGAAGATGTACAAGTAAAACCGCTCTACTCCGGCTGAAACGTCGATATATGCAATAAAAACCGAACTTCTCCCCTTTTCAATATCCTACTCAGTATTTTAACGAGAAACAAATGGTTGATTGAAAATGAAGTATTTAAGGTTAATTTCTAATCAATTATGTGTTTGCATAATTTTTATCGTATATTTAATTAATTAATAACATTAAACTAAAAATTCACAAAAACGTGGAAAAACGGCAAAATATTGCCTTATTCGATGATATTTTGTTTAAATAACATTAAGGAAAAGGGGATGATAAACAACAAAATATTGCTAAATTCGATGATTTTTCGTACGAAACAAAATGCAAGAAAACTAGCTTAAAATGCATTATTATGCGAAATTCTGAGATTTGAAGGCCAAATCACATATCGTGATACTACATTAAATAGTATCGAAATATTGGTAAAAATTAATATATTTACATAATATCAAACTGCATGAAAAACGTGAAAAAGTCACTATTTTACCATATTTGAGGATTTTAACTGCAAATCATAGAGCGAGGTTTCGTATTATTTAGATCCAAGAAAAGACATATGACATAGTTGTTTCCAATACAAATGATAAAAACCAATGTGTTTTCAGTAGAATTAACAAAAATGTTCTTGATTTTCCGTTTATATTACCGATGGAAGATGTACAAGTAAAACCGCTCTACTCCGGCTGAAACGTCGATATATGCAATAAAAACCGAACTTCTCCCCTTTTCAATATCCTACTCAGTATTTTAACGAGAAACAAATGGTTGATTGAAAATGAAGTATTTAAGGTTAATTTCTAATCAATTATGTGTTTGCATCATTTTTATCGTATATTTAATTAATTAATAACATTAAACTGAAAATTCACAAAAACGTGGAAAAACGGCAAAATATTGCCTTATTCGATGATATTTTGTTTTAATCACATAAACGAAAAGGAGATGATACACGTCAAAATATTGCAAAATTCGATGATTTTTCCTACGAAACAAAATGCAAGAAAACTTGCTTAAAATGCAATATTATGCGACATTCTGAGATTTGAAGGGCAAATCACATATCGTGATACGACATGAAATAGTATCGAAATATTGGTAAAAATGAATATATTTACGTAATATCAAACTACATGAAAAACGTGAAAAAAGTCACTAATTTTACCATATTTGAGGATTTTAACTTCAAACCATAGAGCGAGGTTTCGTGTTATTTAGATCCAAGAAAAGACATATGACAATGTTGTTTCAAATACAAATGATAAAACCAATATGTTTTCATTAGAATTAACTAAAATGTTCTTGATTTTCCGTTTATATTACCGATGGAAGATGTACAAGTAAAACCGCTCTACTCCGGCTGAAACGTCGATATATGCAATAAAAACCGAACTTCTCCCCTTTTCAATATCCTACTCAGTATTTTAACGAGAAACAAATGGTTGATTGAAAATGAAGTATTTAAGGTTAATTTCTAATCAATTATGTGTTTGCATAATTTTTATCGTATATTTAATTAATTAATAACATTAAACTAAAAATTCACAAAAACGTGGAAAAACGGCAAAATATTGCCTTATTCGATGATATTTTGTTTAAATAACATTAAGGAAAAGGGGATGATAAACAACAAAATATTGCTAAATTCGATGATTTTTCGTACGAAACAAAATGCAAGAAAACTAGCTTAAAATGCATTATTATGCGAAATTCTGAGATTTGAAGGCCAAATCACATATCGTGATACTACATTAAATAGTATCGAAATATTGGTAAAAATTAATATATTTACATAATATCAAACTGCATGAAAAACGTGAAAAAGTCACTATTTTCCCATATTTGAGGATTTTAACTGCAAATCATAGGGCGAGGTTTCGTATTATTTAGATCCAAGAAAAGACATATGACAATGTTGTTTCAAATACAAATGATAAAACCAATGTGTTTTCATTAGAATTAACTAAAATGTTGTTGATTTTCCGTTTATATTACCGATGGAAGATGTACAAGTAAAACCGCTCTACTCCGGCTGAAACGTCGATATATGCAATAAAAACCGAACTTCTCCCCTTTTCAATATCCTACTCAGTATTTTAACGAGAAACAAATGGTTGATTGAAAATGAAGTATTTATGGTTAATTTCTAATCAATTATGTGTTTGCATCATTTTTATCGTATAATTACGTATTTAATAACATTAAACTGATATTCACAAAAACGTGGAAAAACGGCAAAATATTGCCTTATTCGATGATATTTTGTTTTAATCACATAAACGAAAAGGAGATGATACACGTCAAAATATTGCAAAATTCGATGATTTTTCGCACGAAACAAAATGCAAGAAAACTTGCTTAAAATGCAATATTATGCGACATTCTGAGATTTAAAGGCCAAATCACATATCGTGATACTACATGAAATAGTATCGAAATATTGGTAGAAATGAATATATTTACGTAATATCAAACTACATGAAAAACGTGAAAAAAGTCACTATTTTACTATATTTGAGGATTTTAACTTCAAATCATAGAGCAAGGTTTCGTGTTATTTAGATCCAAGAAAAGACATATGACATAGTTGTTTCCAATACAAATGATAAAACCCAATGTGTTTTCAGTAGAATTAACAAAAATGTTCTTGATTTTCCGTTTATATTACCGATGGAAGATGTACAAGTAAAACCGCTCCACTCCGGCTGAAACGTCGATATATGCAATAAAAACCGAACTTCTCCCCTTTTCAATATCCTACTCAGTATTTTAACGAGAAACAAATGGTTGATTGAAAATGAAGTATTTAAGGTTAATTTCTAATCAATTATGTGTTTGCATAATTTTTATCGTATATTTAATTAATTAATAACATTAAACTGATATTCACAAAAACGTGGAAAAACGGCAAAATATTGCCTTATTCGATGATATTTTGTTTTAATCACATTAACGAAAAGGAGATGATACACGTCAAAATATTGCAAAATTCGATGATTTTTCGCACGAAACAAAATGCAAGAAAACTTGCTTAAAATGCAATATTATGCGACATTCTGAGATTTGAAGGCCAAATCACATATCGTGATACTACATGAAATAGTATCGAAATATTGGTAAAAATGAATATATTTACGTAATATCAAACTACATGAAAAACGTGAAAAAAGTCACTATTTTACCATATTTGAGGATTTTAACTTCAAATCATAGAGCGAGGTTTCGTGTTATTTAGATCCAAGAAAAGACATATGACATAGTTGTTTCCAATACAAATGATAAAAACCAATGTGTTTTCAGTAGAATTAACAAAAATGTTCTTGATTTTCCGTTTATATTACCGATGGAAGATGTACAAGTAAAACCGCTCTACTCCGGCTGAAACGTCGATATATGCAATAAAAACCGAACTTCTCCCCTTTTCAATATCCTACTCAGTATTTTAACGAGAAACAAATGGTTGATTGAAAATGGAGTATATAAGGTTAATTTCTAATCAATTATGTGTTTGCATCATTTTTATCGTATATTTAATTAATTAATAACATTAAACTTAAAATTCACAAAAACGTGGAAAAACGGCAAAATATTGCCTTATTCGATGATATTTTGTTTTAATCACATAAACGAAAAGGAGATGATACACGTCAAAATATTGCAATATTCGATGATTTTTCGTACGAAACAAAATGCAAGAAAACTTGCTTAAATGTAATATTATGCGACATTCTGAGATTTGAAAGCCAAATCACATATCGTGATACGACATGAAATAGTATCGAAATATTGGTAAAAATGAATATATTTACGTAATATCAAACTACATGAAAAACGTGAAAAAAGTCACTATTTTACCATATTTGAGGATTTTAACTTCAAACCATAGAGCGAGGTTTCGTGTTATTTAGATCCAAGAAAAGACATATGACATAGCTGTTTCCAATACAAATGATAAGAACCAATGTGTTTTCATTAGAATTAACAAAAACGTTCTTGATTTTCCGTTTATATTACCAATGAATGATGTACAAGTAAAACCGCTCTACTCCGGCTGAAACGTCGATATATGCAGTAAAAGCCGAACTTCTCCCCTTTTCAATATCCTACTCAGTATTTTAACGAGAAACAAATGGTTGATTGAAAATGAAGTATTTAAGGTTAATTTCTAATCAATTATGTGGTTGCATCATTTTTATCGTATATTTAATGAATTATTAACATTAAACTAAAAATTCACAAAAACGTGGAAAACGGCAAAATATTGCCTTATTCGATGATATTTTGTTTAAATAACATTAAGGAAAAGGGGATGATAAACAACAAAATATTGCTAAATTCGATGATTTTTCGTACGAAACAAAATGCAAGAAAACTAGCTTAAAATGCATTATTATGCGAAATTCTGAGATTTGAAGGCCAAATCACATATCGTGATACTACATGAAATAGTATCGAAATATTGGTAAAAATTAATATATTTACATAATATCAAACTACATGAAAAACGTGAAAAAGTCACTATTTTACCATATTTGAGGATTTTAACTGCAAATCATAGAGCGAGGTTTCGTATTATTTAGATCCAAGAAAAGACATATGACAATGTTGTTTCAAATACAAATGATAAAACCAATATGTTTTCATTAGAATTAACTAAAATGTTCTTGATTTTCCGTTTATATTACCGATGGAAGATGTACAAGTAAAACTGCTCTACTCCGGCTGAAACGTCGATATATGCAATAAAAACAGAACTTCTCCCCTTTTCAATATCTGACTCAGTATTTTAACGAGAAACAAATAGTTGATTGAAAATGAAGTATTTAAGGTTATTATCTAATCAATTATGTGTTTGCATCATTTTTATTGTATATATAATGAATTAATACCCATAAACTGAAAATTCACAAAAACTTGGAAAAACAGAAAATATTGCCTTATTCGATGATATTTTGTTTAAATCACATAAAGGAAAAGGAGATGATACACGTTAAAATATTGCAAAATTCTATGATTTTTCGTACGAAACAAAATTCAAGAAAACTTGCTTAAAATGCAATATTATGCGACATTCTGAGATTTGAAGGCCAAATCACATATCGTGATACTACATGAAATAGTATCGAAATATTGGTAAAAATGAATATATTTACTACATGAAAAAACTACAAACTACATGAAAAAACGTGAAAAAAGTCACTATTTTACCATATTTGAGGATTTTAACTTCAAATCATAGAGCGAGGTTTCGTGTTAATTAGATCCAAGAAAAGACATATGACATAGTTGTTTCCAATACAAATGATAAAAACCAATGTGTTTTCATTAGAATTAACAAAAATGTTCTTGATTTTCCGTTTATATTACCGATGGAAGATGTACAAGTAAAACCGCTCTACTCCGGCTGAAACGTCGATATATGCAATAAAAACCGAACTTCTCCCCTTTTCAATATCCTATTCAGTATTTTAACGAGAAACAAATGGTTGATTGAAAATGAAGTATTTAAGGTTAATTTCTAATCAATTATGTGTTTGCATCATTTTTATCGTATATTTAATGAATTAATAACATTAAACTGAAAATTCACAAAAACGTGGAAAAACGGCAAAATATTATCTAATTCGATGATATTTTGTTTAAGTCACATAAAGGAAAAGGAGATGATACACGTCAAAATATTGCAAAATTCGATGATTTTTCGTACGAAACAAAATGCAAGAAAACTTGCTTAAAATGCAATATTATGCGACATTCTGAGATTTGAAGGCCAAATCACATATCGTGATACTACATGAAATAGTATCGAAATATTGGTAAAAATGAATATATTTACGTAATATCAAACTACATGAAAAACGTGAAAAAGTCACTATTTTACCATATTTGAGGATTTTAACTTCAAATCATAGAGCGAGGTTTCGTGTTATTTAGATCCAAGAAAAGACATATGACATAGCTGTTTCCAATACAAATGATAAAAACCAATGTGTTTTCATTAGAATTAACAAAAATGTTCTTGATTTTCCGTTTATATTACCGATGAATGATGTACAAGTAAAACCGCTCTACTCCGGCTGAAAAGTCGATATATGCAATAAAAATCGAACTTCTCCCCTTTTCAATATCCTACTCAGTATTTTAACGAGAAACAAATAGTTGATTGAAAATGAAGTATTTAAGGTTAATTTCTAATCAAGTATGTGTTTGCATCATTTTTATCGTATATTTAATGAATTAATAACATTAAACTGAAAATTCCCAAAAACGTGGAAAAACGGCAACATATTGCCTAATTCGATGATATTTTGTTTCAATCACATAAAGGAAAAGGAGATGATACACGTCAAAATATTGCAATATTCGATGATTTTTCGTACGAAACAAAATGCAAGAAAACTTGCTTAAAATGCAATATCATGCGAAATTTTGAGATTTGAAGGCCAAATCACATATCGTGATACTACATGAAATAGTATCGAAATATTGGTAAAAATGAATATATTTAAGTAATATCGAACTACATAAAAAACGTGAAAAGTCACTATTTTACCATATTTGAGGGTTTTAACTTCAATTCATAGAGCGAGGTTTCGTATTATTTAGATTCAAGAAAAGACATTAGACAATGTTGTTTCCAATACAAATGATAAAAAGCAATGTTTTTTCATAGAATTAACAAAAATGTTCTTGATTTTCCGTTTATATTACCGATGGAAGATGTACACGAAAATCGCTCTATTCCGGCTGAAACGTCGATATATGCAATAAAAACAGAACTTCTCCCCTTTTCAATATCCTACTCAGTATTTTAACGAGAAACAAATGGTTGATTGAAAATGAAGTATTTAAGGTTATTATCTAATCAATTATGTGTTTGCATCATTTTTATCGAATATATAATGAATTAATACCCATAAACTGAAAATTCACAAAAACGTGGAAAAAGGCAAAATATTGCCTAATTCGATGATATTTTGTTTAAATCACATAGAGGAAAAGTGGATGATGAACGTCAAAATATTGCTATATTCGATGATTTTTCGTACGAAACAAAATGCAAGAAAACTTGCTTAAAATGCAATATTATGCGAAATTATGAGATTTGAAGGAAAAATTACATATCGTGAAACTATATTAAATAGTATCGAAATATTGATAATAATGAATATATTTACGTAATATCAAACTACATGAAAAACGTGAAAAAGTCACTATTTTGCAATATTTGAGGATTTTAACTTCAAATCATAGAGCGATGTTTTCATTAGAATTAACTAAAATGTTCTTGATTTTCCGTATATATTACCGATGGAAGATGTACACGAAAACTGCTCTATTCCGGCTGAAACGTCGATATATGCAATAAAAACAAAACTTCTCCCCTTTTCAATATCTTACTCATTATTTTAACGAGAAACAAATAGATGATTGAAAATTAAGTATTTAAGGTTAATTTCTAAACAATTATGTGTTTGCATCATTTTTATCGTATATTTAATGAATTAATAACTTTAAACTGAAAATTCACAAAAACGTGGAAAAACGGCAAAATATTGCCTAATTCGATGATATTTTGTTTAAATCACATAAAGGAAAAGATGATATATGTCAAAATATTGCAAATTTCGATGATTTTTCGTACGTAACAAAATGCAAGAAAACTTGCTTAAAATGCAATATTATGCGAAATTCTGAGATTTGAAGGCTAAATCACATATCGTGATACTACATGAAATAGTTTCGAAATATTGGTAAAATTAATATATTTACATAATATCAAACTACATGAAAAACGTGAAAAAAGTCACTATTTTACCATATTTGAGGATTTTAACTTAAAATCATAGAGCGAGGTTTCCCATTATTTAGATCCAAGAAAAGACATATGACAATGTTGTTTCAAATACAAATGATAAAACCAATGTGTTTTCATTAGAATTAACTAAAATGTTCTTGATTTTCCGTTTATATTACCGATGGAAGATGTACACGAAAACTGCTCTATTCCGGCTGAAACGTCGATATATGCAATAAAAACAAAACTTCTCCCCTTTTCAATATCTTACTCAGTATTTTAACGAGAAACAAATAGATGATTGAGAATTAAGTATTTAAGGTTAATTTCTAAACAATTATGTGTTTGCATCATTTTTATCGTATATTTAAGGAATTAATAACAATAAACTGAAAATTCACAAAAACGTGGAAAAACGGCAAAATATTGCCTAATTTGAGGATATTTTGTTTAAATCACGTAAAGGAAAAGGGGGATGATAAACGTCAAAATATTGCTATATTCGATGATATTTCGTACGAAACAAAATGCAAGAAAACTTGCATAAAATGCAATATTATGCGAAATTCTGAGATTTGAAGGCCAAATCACATATCGTGATACTATATTAAATATTATCGAAATATTGGCAAAAATGAATATATTTACGGAATATCAAACTACATGAAAAACGTGAGAAAAGTCACTATTTTACCATATTTGAGGATTTTAACTTCCAATCATAGAGCGAGGTTTCGTGTTATTTAGATCCAAGAAAAGACATATGACATAGTTGTTTCCAATACAAATGATAAAAACCAATGTGTTTTCATTAGAAATAACTAAAATGTTCTTGATTTTCCGTTTATATTACCGATGGAAGATGTACACGAAAATCGCTCTATTCCGGCTGAAACGTCGATATATGCAATAAAAACAGAACTTCTCCCCTTTTCAATATCCTACTCAGTATTTTAACGAGAAACAAATGGTTGATTGAAAATGAAGTATTTAAGGTTAATTTCTAATCAATTATGTGTTTGCATCATTTTTATCGTATATTTAATGAATTAATAACATTAAACTGAAAATTCACAAAAAAGTGGAAAAACGGCAACATATTGCCTAATTCGACGATATTTTGTTCAAATCACATAAAGGAAAAGGAGATGATACACGTCAAAATATTGCAAAATTCGATGATTTTTCGTAGGAAACAAAATTCAAGAAAACTTGCTTAAAATGCAATATTATGCGACATTCTGAGATTTGAAGGCCAAATCACATATCGTGATACTACATGAAATAGTATCGAAATATTGGTAAAAATGAATATATTTACGTAATATCAAACTACATGAAAAACGTGAAAAAGTCACTATTTTACCATATTTGAGGATTTTAACTACAAATCATCGAGCGAGGTTTCGTGTTATTTAGATCCAAGAAAAGACATATGACATAGTTGTTTCCAATACAAATGATAAAAACCAATGTGTTTTCATTAGAATTAACAAAAATGTTCTTGATTTTCCGTTTATATTACCGATGGAAGATGTACAAGTAAAACCGCTCTACTCCGGCTGAAACGTCGATATATGCAATAAAAACCGAACTTCTCCCCTTTTCAATATCCTACTCAGTATTTTAACGAGAAACAAATGGTTGATTGAAAATGAAGTATTTAAGGTTAATTTCTAATCAATTATGTGTTTGCATCATTTTTATCGTATATTTAATTAATTAATAACATTAAACTGAAAATTCACAAAAACGTGGAAAAACGGCAAAATATTGCCTTATTCGATGATATTTTGTTTTAATCACATAAACGAAAAGGAGATGATACACGTCAAAATATTGCAAAATTCGATGATTTTTCGTACGAAACAAAATGCAAGAAAACTTGCTTAAAATGCAATATTATGCGACATTCTGAGATTTGAAGGCCAAATTACATATCGTGATACTACATGAAATAGTATCGAAATATTGGTAAAAATGAATATATTTACGTAATATCAAACTACATGAAAAACGTGAAAAAAATCACTATTTTACCACATTTGAGGATTTTAACTTCAAATCATAGAGCGAGGTTTCGTGTTATTTAGATCCAAGAAAAGACATATGACATAGCTGTTTCCAATACAAATGATAAAAACCAATGTGTTTTCATTAGAATTAACAAAAATGTTCTTGATTTTCCGTTTATATTACCGATGAATGATGTACAAGTAAAACCGCTCTACTCCGGCTGAAACGTCGATATATGCAAAAAAAACCGAACTTCTCCCCATTTCAATATCCTACTCAGTATTTTAACGAGAAACAAATGGTTGATTGAAAATGAAGTATTTAAGGTTAATTTCTAATCAATTATGTGTTTGCATCATTTTTATCGTATATTTAATGAATTAATAACATTAAACTGAAAATTCACAAAAAAGTGGAAAAACGGCAAAATATTGCCTAATTCGACGATATTTTGTTCAAATCACATAAAGGAAAAGGAGATGATACACGTCAAAATATTGCAAAATTCGATGATTTTTCGTAGGAAACAAAATTCAAGAAAACTTGCTTAAAATGCAATATTATGCGACATTCTGAGATTTGAAGGCCAAATCACATATCGTGATACTACATGAAATAGTATCGAAATATTGGTAAAAATGAATATATTTACGTAATATCAAACTACATGAAAAACGTGAAAAAAGTCACTATTTTACTATATTTTAGGATTTTAACTTCAAATCATCGAGCGAGGTTTCGTGTTATTTAGATCCAAGAAAAGACATATGACATAGTTGTTTCCAATACAAATGATAAAAACCAATGTGTTTTCATTAGAATTAACAAAAATGTTCTTCATTTTCCGTTTATATTACCGATGGAAGATGTAAAAGTAAAACCGCTCTACTCCGGGTGAAACGTCGATATATGCAATAAAAACCGAACTTCTCCCCTTTTCAATATCCTACTCAGTATTGTAACGAGAAACAAATGGTTGATTGAAAATGAAGTATTTAAGGGTAATTTATAATCAATTATGTGTTTGCATCATTTTTATCGTATATATAATGAATTAATACCCATAAAATGAAAATTCACAAAAACGTGGAAAAAGGCAAAATATTGCCTAATTCGATGATATTTTGTTTAAATCACATAGAGGAAAAGTGGATGATAAACGTCAAAATATTGCTATATTCGATGATTTTTCGTACGAAACAAAATGCAAGAAAACTTGCTTAAAATGCAATATTATGCGAAATTATGAGATTTGAAGGAAAAATCACATATCGTGATACTATATTAAATAGTATCGAAATATTGATAATAATGAATATATTTACGTAATATCAAACTACGTGAAAAACGTGAAAAAGTCACTATTTAACAATATTTGAGGATTTTAACTTCAAATCATAGAGCGAGGTTTTCATTAGAATTAACTAAAATGTTCTTGATTTTCCGTTTATATTACCGATGGAAGATGTACACGAAAACTGCTCTATTCCGGCTGAAACGTCGATATATGCAATAAAAACAAAACTTCTCCCCTTTTCAATATCTTACAGAGTATTTTAACGAGAAACAAATAGATGATTGAAAATTAAGTATTTAAGGTTAATTTCTAAACAATTATGTGTTTGCATTATTTTTTTTCGTATATTTAATGAATTAATAACATTAAACTGAAAATTCACAAAAACGTCGAAAAACGAGTATTGCCTAATTCGATGATATTTTGTTTAAATCACATAAAGGAAAAGATGATACACGTCAAAATATTGCAAATTTCGATGATTTTTCGTACGTAACAAAATGCAAGAAAACTTGCTTAAAATGCAATATTATGCGAAATTCTGAGATTTGAAGGCTAAATCACATATCGTGATACTACATGAAATAGTATCGAAATATTGGTAAAATTAATATATTTACATAATATCAAACTACATGAAAAACGTGAAAAAAGTCACTATTTTACCATATTTGAGGATTTTAACCTAAAATCATAGAGCGAGGTTTCCCATTATTTAGATCCAAGAAAAGACATATGACAATGTTGTTTCAAATACAAATGATAAAACCAATGTGTTTTCATTAGAATTAACTAAAATGTTCTTGATTTTCCGTTTATATTACCGATGGAAGATGTACAAGTAAAACCGCTCTAATCCGGCTGAAACGTCGATATATGCAATAAAAACTGAACTTCTCCACTTTTCAATATCCTACTCAGTATTTTAACGAGAAACAAATGGTTGATTGAAAATGAAGTATTTAAGGTTAATTTCTAGTCAATTATGTGTTTGCATCATTTTTATCGTATATTTAAGGAATTAATAACAATAAACAGAAAATTCACAATAAACGTGGAAAAACGGCAAAATATTGCCTAATTTGAGGATATTTTGTTTAAATCACATAAAGGAAAAGAGGATGATAAACGTCAAAATATTGCTATATTCGATGATTTTTCGTACGAAACAAAATGCAAGAAAACTTGCATAAAATGCAATATTATGCGAAATTCTGAGATTTGAAGGCCAAATCACATATCGTGATACTACATTAAATGGTAACGAAATATTGGTAAAAATGAATATATTTACGTAATATCAAACTACATGAAAAACGTGAAAACAGTCACTATTTTACCACATTTCAGGATTTTAACTTCAAATCATAGAGCGAGGTTTCGTGTTATTTAGATCCAAGAAAAGACATATGACATAGTTGTTTCCAATACAATTGATAAAAACCAATGTGTTTTCATTAGAATTAACTAAAATGTTCTTGATTTTCCGTTTATATTACCGATGGAAGATGTACAAGTAAAACCGCTCTACTCCGGCTGAAACGTCGATATATGCAATAAAAACCGAACTTCTCCCCTTTTCAATATCCTACTCAGTATTTTAACGAGAAACAAATAGTTGATTGAAAATGAAGTATTTAAGGTTATTATCTAATCAATTATGTGTTTGCATCATTTTTATCGTATATATAATGAATTAATACCCATAAACTGAAAATTCACAAAAACTTGGAAAACAGAAAATATTGCCTTATTCGATGATACGAAAACGAGATGATACACGTCAAAATATTGCAAAATTCGATGATGTTTCGTACGAAACAAAATGCAAGAAAACTTGCTTAAAATGCAATATTATGCGACATTCTGAGATTTGAAGGCCAAATCACATATCGTGATACTACATGAAATAGTATCGAAATATTGGTAAAAATGAATATATTTACGTAATATCAAACTACATGAAAAACGTGAAAAAAGTCACTATTTTACCATATTTGAGGATTTTATTTTCAAATCATAGAGCGAGGTTTCGTGTTATTTAGATCCAAGAAAAGACATATAACAGTTGTTTCCAATACAAATGATAAGAACCAATGTGTTTTCATTAGAATTAACAAAAATGTTCTTGATTTTCCGTTTATATTACCGATGGAAGATGTACAAGTAAAACCGCTCTACTCCGGCTGAAACGTCGATATATGCAATAAAAACCGAACTTCTCCCCTTTTCAATATCCTACTCAGTATTTTAACGAGAAACAAATGGTTGATTGAAAATGAAGTATTTAAGGGTAATTTATAATCAATTATGTGTTTGCATCATTTTTATCGTATATTTAATGAATTAATAACATTAAACTGAAAGTTCACAAAAACGTGGAAAAACGGCAACATATTGCCTAATTCGATGATATTTTGTTTAAATCACATAAAGGAAATAGAGATGATAAACTTCAAAATATTGCAAAATTCGATGATTTTTCGTACGAAACAAAATGCAAGAAAACTTGCTTAAAATGCAATATTATGCGAAATTCTGAGATTTGAAGGCCAAACCACATATCGTGATACAACATGAAATAGAATCGAAATATTGGTAAACATGAACATATTTACATAATATCAAACTACATGAAAAACGTGAAAAAAGTCACTTTTTAACCATATTTGAGGATTTTAACTTCAAATCATAGAGCAAGGTTTCGTGTTATTTAGATCCAAGAAAAGACATGACAATGTTGTTTAAAAAACAAACGATAAAAATAAATGTGTTTTCATTAGAATTAACTAAAATGTTCCTGATTTTCGGTTTATATTACCGATGGAAGATGTACACGAAAACCGCTCTATTCCGGCTGAAACGTCGATATATGCAATAAAAACAGAACTTCTCCCCTTTTCAATATCTGACTCAGTATTTTAACGAGAAACAAATAGTTGATTGAAAATGAAGTATTTAAGGTTATTATCTAATCAATTATGTGTTTGCATCATTTTTATCGTATATATAATGAATTAATACCCATAAACTGAAAATTCACAAAAACTTGGAAAAACAGAAAATATTGCCTTATTCGATGATATTTTGTTTAAATCACATAAAGGAAAAGGAGATGATACACGTTAAAATATTGCAAAATTCGATGATTTTTCGTACGAAACAAAATGCAAGAAAACTTGCTTAAAATGCAATATTATGCGACATTCTGAGATTTGAAGGCCAAATCACATATCGTGATACTACATGAAATAGTATCGAAATATTGGTAAAAATGAATATTATTACGTAATATCAAACTACATGAAAAACGTGAAAAAAGTCACTATTTTACCATATTTGAGGATTTTAACTTCAAATCATAGAGCGAGGTTTCGTGTTATTTAGATCCAAGAAAAGACATATGACATAGTTGTTTCCAATACAAATGATAAAAACCAATGTGTTTTCATTAGAATTAACAAAAATGTTCATGATTTTCCGTTTATATTACCGATGGAAGATGTACAAGTAAAACCGCTCTACTCCGGCTGAAACGTCGATATATGCAATAAAAACCGAACTTCTCCCCTTTTCAATATCCTACTCAGTATTTTAACGAGAAACAAATGGTTGATTGAAAATGAAGTATTTAAGGTTAATTTCTAATCAATTATGTGTATGCATCATTTTTATCGTATATTTAATGAATTAATAACATTAAACTAAAAATTCACAAAAACGTGGAAAAACGGCAAAATATTGCCTAATTCGATGATATTTTGTTTAAGTCACATAAAGGAAAAGGATACACGTCAAAATATTGCAAAATTTGATGATTTTTCGTACGAAACAAAATGCAAGAAAACTTGCTTAAATTGCAATATTATGCGACATTCTGAGATTTGAAGGCCAAATCACATATCGTGATACTACATGAAATAGTATCGAAATATTGGTAAAAATGAATATATTTACGTAATATCAAACTACATGAAAAACGTGAAAAAAGTCACTATTTTACCATATATGAGGATTTTAACTTCAAATCATAGAGCGAGGTTTCGTGTTATTTAGATCCAAGAAAAGACATATGACATAGTTGTTTCCAATACAAATGATAAAAACCAATGTGTTTTCATTAGAATTAACAAAAATGTTCTTGATTTTCCGTTTATATTACCGATGAATGATGTACAAGTAAAACCGCTCTACTCCGGCTGAAACGTCGATATATGCAATACAAACAGAACTTCTCCCCATTTCAATATCCTACTCAGTATTTTAACGAGAAACAAATGGTTGATTGAAAATGAAGTATTTAAGGTTAATTTCTAATCAATTATGTGTTTGCATCATTTTTATCGTATATTTAATGAATTAATAACATTAAACTGAAAATTCACAAAAAAGTGGAAAAACGGCAACATATTGCCTAATTCGACGATATTTTGTTCAAATCACATAAAGGAAAAGGAGATGATACACGTCAAAATATTGCAAAATTCGATGATTTTTCGTAGGAAACAAAATTCAAGAAAACTTGCTTAAAATGCAATATTATGCGACATTCTGAGATTTGAAGGCCAAATCACATATCGTGATACTACATGAAATAGTATCGAAATATTGGTAAAAATGAATATATTTACGTAATATCAAACTACATGAAAAACGTGAAAAAGTCACTATTTTACCATATTTGAGGATTTTAACTACAAATCATCGAGCGAGGTTTCGTGTTATTTAGATCCAAGAAAAGACATATGACATAGTTGTTTCCAATACAAATGATAAAAACCAATGTGTTTTCATTAGAATTAACAAAAATGTTCTTGATTTTCCGTTTATATTACCGATGGAAGATGTACAAGTAAAACCGCTCTACTCCGGCTGAAACGTCGATATATGCAATAAAAACCGAACTTCTCCCCTTTTCAATATCCTACTCAGTATTTTAACGAGAAACAAATGGTTGATTGAAAATGAAGTATTTAAGGTTAATTTCTAATCAATTATGTGTTTGCATCATTTTTATCGTATATTTAATTAATTAATAACATTAAACTGAAAATTCACAAAAACGTGGAAAAACGGCAAAATATTGCCTTATTCGATGATATTTTGTTTTAATCACATAAACGAAAAGGAGATGATACACGTCAAAATATTGCAAAATTCGATGATTTTTCGTACGAAACAAAATGCAAGAAAACTTGCTTAAAATGCAATATTATGCGACATTCTGAGATTTGAAGGCCAAATTACATATCGTGATACTACATGAAATAGTATCGAAATATTGGTAAAAATGAATATATTTACGTAATATCAAACTACATGAAAAACGTGAAAAAAATCACTATTTTACCACATTTGAGGATTTTAACTTCAAATCATAGAGCGAGGTTTCGTGTTATTTAGATCCAAGAAAAGACATATGACATAGCTGTTTCCAATACAAATGATAAAAACCAATGTGTTTTCATTAGAATTAACAAAAATGTTCTTGATTTTCCGTTTATATTACCGATGGAAGATGTACAAGTAAAACCGCTCTACTCCGGCTGAAACGTCGATATATGCAATAAAAACCGAACTTCTCCCCTTTTCAATATCCTACTCAGTATTTTAACGAGAAACAAATGGTTGATTGAAAATGAAGTATTTAAGGGTAATTTATAATCAATTATGTGTTTGCATCATTTTTATCGTATATTTAATGAATTAATAACATTAAACTGAAAGTTCACAAAAACGTGGAAAAACGGCAACATATTGCCTAATTCGATGATATTTTGTTTAAATCACATAAAGGAAATAGAGATGATAAACTTCAAAATATTGCAAAATTCGATGATTTTTCGTACGAAACAAAATGCAAGAAAACTTGCTTAAAATGCAATATTATGCGAAATTCTGAGATTTGAAGGCCAAACCACATATCGTGATACAACATGAAATAGAATCGAAATATTGGTAAACATGAACATATTTACATAATATCAAACTACATGAAAAACGTGAAAAAAGTCACTTTTTAACCATATTTGAGGATTTTAACTTCAAATCATAGAGCAAGGTTTCGTGTTATTTAGATCCAAGAAAAGACATGACAATGTTGTTTAAAAAACAAACGATAAAAATAAATGTGTTTTCATTAGAATTAACTAAAATGTTCCTGATTTTCGGTTTATATTACCGATGGAAGATGTACACGAAAACCGCTCTATTCCGGCTGAAACGTCGATATATGCAATAAAAACAGAACTTCTCCCCTTTTCAATATCTGACTCAGTATTTTAACGAGAAACAAATAGTTGATTGAAAATGAAGTATTTAAGGTTATTATCTAATCAATTATGTGTTTGCATCATTTTTATCGTATATATAATGAATTAATACCCATAAACTGAAAATTCACAAAAACTTGGAAAAACAGAAAATATTGCCTTATTCGATGATATTTTGTTTAAATCACATAAAGGAAAAGGAGATGATACACGTTAAAATATTGCAAAATTCGATGATTTTTCGTACGAAACAAAATGCAAGAAAACTTGCTTAAAATGCAATATTATGCGACATTCTGAGATTTGAAGGCCAAATCACATATCGTGATACTACATGAAATAGTATCGAAATATTGGTAAAAATGAATATTATTACGTAATATCAAACTACATGAAAAACGTGAAAAAAGTCACTATTTTACCATATTTGAGGATTTTAACTTCAAATCATAGAGCGAGGTTTCGTGTTATTTAGATCCAAGAAAAGACATATGACATAGTTGTTTCCAATACAAATGATAAAAACCAATGTGTTTTCATTAGAATTAACAAAAATGTTCATGATTTTCCGTTTATATTACCGATGGAAGATGTACAAGTAAAACCGCTCTACTCCGGCTGAAACGTCGATATATGCAATAAAAACCGAACTTCTCCCCTTTTCAATATCCTACTCAGTATTTTAACGAGAAACAAATGGTTGATTGAAAATGAAGTATTTAAGGTTAATTTCTAATCAATTATGTGTATGCATCATTTTTATCGTATATTTAATGAATTAATAACATTAAACTAAAAATTCACAAAAACGTGGAAAAACGGCAAAATATTGCCTAATTCGATGATATTTTGTTTAAGTCACATAAAGGAAAAGGATACACGTCAAAATATTGCAAAATTTGATGATTTTTCGTACGAAACAAAATGCAAGAAAACTTGCTTAAATTGCAATATTATGCGACATTCTGAGATTTGAAGGCCAAATCACATATCGTGATACTACATGAAATAGTATCGAAATATTGGTAAAAATGAATATATTTACGTAATATCAAACTACATGAAAAACGTGAAAAAAGTCACTATTTTACCATATATGAGGATTTTAACTTCAAATCATAGAGCGAGGTTTCGTGTTATTTAGATCCAAGAAAAGACATATGACATAGTTGTTTCCAATACAAATGATAAAAACCAATGTGTTTTCATTAGAATTAACAAAAATGTTCTTGATTTTCCGTTTATATTACCGATGAATGATGTACAAGTAAAACCGCTCTACTCCGGCTGAAACGTCGATATATGCAATAAAAACCGAACTTCTCCCCATTTCAATATCCTACTCAGTATTTTAACGAGAAACAAATGGTTGATTGAAAATGAAGTATTTAAGGTTAATTTCTAATCAATTATGTGTTTGCATCATTTTTATCGTATATTTAATGAATTAATAACATTAAACTGAAAATTCACAAAAAAGTGGAAAAACGGCAACATATTGCCTAATTCGACGATATTTTGTTCAAATCACATAAAGGAAAAGGAGATGATACACGTCAAAATATTGCAAAATTCGATGATTTTTCGTAGGAAACAAAATTCAAGAAAACTTGCTTAAAATGCAATATTATGCGACATTCTGAGATTTGAAGGCCAAATCACATATCGTGATACTACATGAAATAGTATCGAAATATTGGTAAAAATGAATATATTTACGTAATATCAAACTACATGAAAAACGTGAAAAAGTCACTATTTTACCATATTTGAGGATTTTAACTACAAATCATCGAGCGAGGTTTCGTGTTATTTAGATCCAAGAAAAGACATATGACATAGTTGTTTCCAATACAAATGATAAAAACCAATGTGTTTTCATTAGAATTAACAAAAATGTTCTTGATTTTCCGTTTATATTACCGATGGAAGATGTACAAGTAAAACCGCTCTACTCCGGCTGAAACGTCGATATATGCAATAAAAACCGAACTTCTCCCCTTTTCAATATCCTACTCAGTATTTTAACGAGAAACAAATGGTTGATTGAAAATGAAGTATTTAAGGTTAATTTCTAATCAATTATGTGTTTGCATCATTTTTATCGTATATTTAATTAATTAATAACATTAAACTGAAAATTCACAAAAACGTGGAAAAACGGCAAAATATTGCCTTATTCGATGATATTTTGTTTTAATCACATAAACGAAAAGGAGATGATACACGTCAAAATATTGCAAAATTCGATGATTTTTCGTACGAAACAAAATGCAAGAAAACTTGCTTAAAATGCAATATTATGCGACATTCTGAGATTTGAAGGCCAAATTACATATCGTGATACTACATGAAATAGTATCGAAATATTGGTAAAAATGAATATATTTACGTAATATCAAACTACATGAAAAACGTGAAAAAAATCACTATTTTACCACATTTGAGGATTTTAACTTCAAATCATAGAGCGAGGTTTCGTGTTATTTAGATCCAAGAAAAGACATATGACATAGCTGTTTCCAATACAAATGATAAAAACCAATGTGTTTTCATTAGAATTAACAAAAATGTTCTTGATTTTCCGTTTATATTACCGATGAATGATGTACAAGTAAAACCGCTCTACTCCGGCTGAAACGTCGATATATGCAATAAAAACCGAACTTCTCCCCATTTCAATATCCTACTCAGTATTTTAACGAGAAACAAATGGTTGATTGAAAATGAAGTATTTAAGGTTAATTTCTAATCAATTATGTGTTTGCATCATTTTTATCGTATATTTAATGAATTAATAACATTAAACTGAAAATTCACAAAAAAGTGGAAAAACGGCAAAATATTGCCTAATTCGACGATATTTTGTTCAAATCACATAAAGGAAAAGGAGATGATACACGTCAAAATATTGCAAAATTCGATGATTTTTCGTAGGAAACAAAATTCAAGAAAACTTGCTTAAAATGCAATATTATGCGACATTCTGAGATTTGAAGGCCAAATCACATATCGTGATACTACATGAAATAGTATCGAAATATTGGTAAAAATGAATATATTTACGTAATATCAAACTACATGAAAAACGTGAAAAAAGTCACTATTTTACTATATTTTAGGATTTTAACTTCAAATCATCGAGCGAGGTTTCGTGTTATTTAGATCCAAGAAAAGACATATGACATAGTTGTTTCCAATACAAATGATAAAAACCAATGTGTTTTCATTAGAATTAACAAAAATGTTCTTCATTTTCCGTTTATATTACCGATGGAAGATGTAAAAGTAAAACCGCTCTACTCCGGGTGAAACGTCGATATATGCAATAAAAACCGAACTTCTCCCCTTTTCAATATCCTACTCAGTATTGTAACGAGAAACAAATGGTTGATTGAAAATGAAGTATTTAAGGGTAATTTATAATCAATTATGTGTTTGCATCATTTTTATCGTATATATAATGAATTAATACCCATAAACTGAAAATTCAAATTCACAAAAACGTGGAAAAAGGCAAAATATTGCCTAATTCGATGATATTTTGTTTAAATCACATAGAGGAAAAGTGGATGATAAACGTCAAAATATTGCTATATTCGATGATTTTTCGTACGAAACAAAATGCAAGAAAACTTGCTTAAAATGCAATATTATGCGAAATTATGAGATTTGAAGGAAAAATCACATATCGTGATACTATATTAAATAGTATCGAAATATTGATAATAATGAATATATTTACGTAATATCAAACTACGTGAAAAACGTGAAAAAGTCACTATTTAACAATATTTGAGGATTTTAACTTCAAATCATAGAGCGAGGTTTTCATTAGAATTAACTAAAATGTTCTTGATTTTCCGTTTATATTACCGATGGAAGATGTACACGAAAACTGCTCTATTCCGGCTGAAACGTCGATATATGCAATAAAAACAAAACTTCTCCCCTTTTCAATATCTTACAGAGTATTTTAACGAGAAACAAATAGATGATTGAAAATTAAGTATTTAAGGTTAATTTCTAAACAATTATGTGTTTGCATTATTTTTGTTCGTATATTTAATGAATTAATAACATTAAACTGAAAATTCACAAAAACGTCGAAAAACGAGTATTGCCTAATTCGATGATATTTTGTTTAAATCACATAAAGGAAAAGATGATACACGTCAAAATATTGCAAATTTCGATGATTTTTCGTGCGTAACAAAATGCAAGAAAACTTGCTTAAAATGCAATATTATGCGAAATTCTGAGATTTGAAGGCTAAATCACATATCGTGATACTACATGAAATAGTATCGAAATATTGGTAAAATTAATATATTTACATAATATCAAACTACATGAAAAACGTGAAAAAAGTCACTATTTTACCATATTTGAGGATTTTAACCTAAAATCATAGAGCGAGGTTTCCCATTATTTAGATCCAAGAAAAGACATATGACAATGTTGTTTCAAATACAAATGATAAAACCAATGTGTTTTCATTAGAATTAACTAAAATGTTCTTGATTTTCCGTTTATATTACCGATGGAAGATGTACAAGTAAAACCGCTCTAATCCGGCTGAAACGTCGATATATGCAATAAAAACTGAACTTCTCCACTTTTCAATATCCTACTCAGTATTTTAACGAGAAACAAATGGTTGATTGAAAATCAAGTATTTAAGGTTAATTTCTAGTCAATTATGTGTTTGCATCATTTTTATCGTATATTTAAGGAATTAATAACAATAAACAGAAAATTCACAAAAAACGTGGAAAAACGGCAAAATATTGCCTAATTTGAGGATATTTTGTTTAAATCACATAAAGGAAAAGAGGATGATAAACGTCAAAATATTGCTATATTCGATGATTTTTCGTACGAAACAAAATGCAAGAAAACTTGCATAAAATGCAATATTATGCGAAATTCTGAGATTTGAAGGCCAAATCACATATCGTGATACTACATTAAATGGTAACGAAATATTGGTAAAAATGAATATATTTACGTAATATCAAACTACATGAAAAACGTGAAAACAGTCACTATTTTACCACATTTCAGGATTTTAACTTCAAATCATAGAGCGAGGTTTCGTGTTATTTAGATCCAAGAAAAGACATATGACATAGTTGTTTCCAATACAATTGATAAAAACCAATGTGTTTTCATTAGAATTAACTAAAATGTTCTTGATTTTCCGTTTATATTACCGATGGAAGATGTACAAGTAAAACCGCTCTACTCCGGCTGAAACGTCGATATATGCAATAAAAACCGAACTTCTCCCCTTTTCAATATCCTACTCAGTATTTTAACGAGAAACAAATAGTTGATTGAAAATGAAGTATTTAAGGTTATTATCTAATCAATTATGTGTTTGCATCATTTTTATCGTATATATAATGAATTAATACCCATAAACTGAAAATTCACAAAAACTTGGAAAACAGAAAATATTGCCTTATTCGATGATACGAAAACGAGATGATACACGTCAAAATATTGCAAAATTCGATGATGTTTCGTACGAAACAAAATGCAAGAAAACTTGCTTAAAATGCAATATTATGCGACATTCTGAGATTTGAAGGCCAAATCACATATCGTGATACTACATGAAATAGTATCGAAATATTGGTAAAAATGAATATATTTACGTAATATCAAACTACATGAAAAACGTGAAAAAAGTCACTATTTTACCATATTTGAGGATTTTATTTTCAAATCATAGAGCGAGGTTTCGTGTTATTTAGATCCAAGAAAAGACATATAACAGTTGTTTCCAATACAAATGATAAGAACCAATGTGTTTTCATTAGAATTAACAAAAATGTTCTTGATTTTCCGTTTATATTACCGATGGAAGATGTACAAGTAAAACCGCTCTACTCCGGCTGAAACGTCGATATATGCAATAAAAACCGAACTTCTCCCCTTTTCAATATCCTACTCAGTATTTTAACGAGAAACAAATGGTTGATTGAAAATGAAGTATTTAAGGGTAATTTATAATCAATTATGTGTTTGCATCATTTTTATCGTATATTTAATGAATTAATAACATTAAACTGAAAGTTCACAAAAACGTGGAAAAACGGCAACATATTGCCTAATTCGATGATATTTTGTTTAAATCACATAAAGGAAATAGAGATGATAAACTTCAAAATATTGCAAAATTCGATGATTTTTCGTACGAAACAAAATGCAAGAAAACTTGCTTAAAATGCAATATTATGCGAAATTCTGAGATTTGAAGGCCAAACCACATATCGTGATACAACATGAAATAGAATCGAAATATTGGTAAACATGAACATATTTACATAATATCAAACTACATGAAAAACGTGAAAAAAGTCACTTTTTAACCATATTTGAGGATTTTAACTTCAAATCATAGAGCAAGGTTTCGTGTTATTTAGATCCAAGAAAAGACATATGACAATGTTGTTTAAAAAACAAACGATAAAAATAAATGTGTTTTCATTAGAATTAACTAAAATGTTCCTGATTTTCGGTTTATATTACCGATGGAAGATGTACACGAAAACCGCTCTATTCCGGCTGAAACGTCGATATATGCAATAAAAACAGAACTTCTCCCCTTTTCAATATCTGACTCAGTATTTTAACGAGAAACAAATAGTTGATTGAAAATGAAGTATTTAAGGTTATTATCTAATCAATTATGTGTTTGCATCATTTTTATCGTATATATAATGAATTAATACCCATAAACTGAAAATTCACAAAAACTTGGAAAAACAGAAAATATTGCCTTATTCGATGATATTTTGTTTAAATCACATAAAGGAAAAGGAGATGATACACGTTAAAATATTGCAAAATTCGATGATTTTTCGTACGAAACAAAATGCAAGAAAACTTGCTTAAAATGCAATATTATGCGACATTCTGAGATTTGAAGGCCAAATCACATATCGTGATACTACATGAAATAGTATCGAAATATTGGTAAAAATGAATATTATTACGTAATATCAAACTACATGAAAAACGTGAAAAAAGTCACTATTTTACCATATTTAAGGATTTTAACTTCAAATCATAGAGCGAGGTTTCGTGTTATTTAGATCCAAGAAAAGACATATGACATAGTTGTTTCCAATACAAATGATAAAAACCAATGTGTTTTCATTAGAATTAACAAAAATGTTCATGATTTTCCGTTTATATTACCGATGGAAGATGTACAAGTAAAACCGCTCTACTCCGGCTGAAACGTCGATATATGCAATAAAAACCGAACTTCTCCCCTTTTCAATATCCTACTCAGTATTTTAACGAGAAACAAATGGTTGATTGAAAATGAAGTATTTAAGGTTAATTTCTAATCAATTATGTGTATGCATCATTTTTATCGTATATTTAATGAATTAATAACATTAAACTAAAAATTCACAAAAACGTGGAAAAACGGCAAAATATTGCCTAATTCGATGATATTTTGTTTAAGTCACATAAAGGAAAAGGATACACGTCAAAATATTGCAAAATTTGATGATTTTTCGTACGAAACAAAATGCAAGAAAACTTGCTTAAATTGCAATATTATGCGACATTCTGAGATTTGAAGGCCAAATCACATATCGTGATACTACATGAAATAGTATCGAAATATTGGTAAAAATGAATATATTTACGTAATATCAAACTACATGAAAAACGTGAAAAAAGTCACTATTTTACCATATATGAGGATTTTAACTTCAAATCATAGAGCGAGGTTTCGTGTTATTTAGATCCAAGAAAAGACATATGACATAGTTGTTTCCAATACAAATGATAAAAACCAATGTGTTTTCATTAGAATTAACAAAAATGTTCTTGATTTTCCGTTTATATTACCGATGGAAGATGTACAAGTAAAACCGCTCTACTCCGGCTGAAACGTCGATATATGCAATAAAAACCGAACTTCTCCCCTTTTCAATATCCTACTCAGTATTTTAACGAGAAACAAATAGTTGATTGAAAATGAAGTATTTAAGGTTATTATCTAATCAATTATGTGTTTGCATCATTTTTATCGTATATATAATGAATTAATACCCATAAACTGAAAATTCACAAAAACTTGGAAAAACAGAAAATATTGCCTTATTCGATGATACGAAAACGAGATGATACACGTCAAAATATTGCAAAATTCGATGATGTTTCGTACGAAACAAAATGCAAGAAAACTTGCTTAAAATGCAATATTATGCGACATTCTGAGATTTGAAGGCCAAATCACATATCGTGATACTACATGAAATAGTATCGAAATATTGGTAAAAATGAATATATTTACGTAATATCAAACTACATGAAAAACGTGTAAAAAGTCACTATTTTACCATATTTGAGGATTTTATCTTCAAATCATAGAGCGAGGTTTCGTGTTATTTAGATCCAAGAAAAGACATATGACAGTTGTTTCCAATACAAATGATAAGAACCAATGTGTTTTCATTAGAATTAAAAAAAATGTTCTTGATTTTCCGTTTATATTACCGATGGAAGATGTACAAGTAAAACCGCTCTACTCCGGCTGAAACGTCGATATATGCAATAAAAACCGAACTTCTCCCCTTTTCAATATCCTACTCAGTATTTTAACGAGAAACAAATAGTTGATTGAAAATGAAGTATTTAAGGTTATTATCTAATCAATTATGTGTTTGCATCATTTTTATCGTATATATAATGAATTAATACCCATAAACTGAAAATTCACAAAAACTTGGAAAAACAGAAAATATTGCCTTATTCGATGATACGAAAACGAGATGATACACGTCAAAATATTGCAAAATTCGATGATGTTTCGTACGAAACAAAATGCAAGAAAACTTGCTTAAAATGCAATATTATGCGACATTCTGAGATTTGAAGGCCAAATCACATATCGTGATACTACATGAAATAGTATCGAAATATTGGTAAAAATGAATATTATTACGTAATATCAAACTACATGAAAAACGTGAAAAAAGTCACTATTTTACCATATTTGAGGATTTTAACTTCAAATCATAGAGCGAGGTTTCGTGTTATTTAGATCCAAGAAAAGACATATGACATAGTTGTTTCCAATACAAATGATAAAAACCAATGTGTTTTCATTAGAATTAACAAAAATGTTCTTGATTTTCCGTTTATATTACCGATGGAAGATGTACAAGTAAAACCGCTCTACTCCGGCTGAAACGTCGATATATGCAATAAAAACCGAACTTCTCCCCTTTTCAATATCCTACTCAGTATTTTAACGAGAAACAAATAGTTGATTGAAAATGAAGTATTTAAGGTTATTATCTAATCAATTATGTGTTTGCATCATTTTTATCGTATATATAATGAATTAATACCCATAAACTGAAAATTCACAAAAACTTGGAAAAACAGAAAATATTGCCTTATTCGATGATACGAAAACGAGATGATACACGTCAAAATATTGCAAAATTCGATGATGTTTCGTACGAAACAAAATGCAAGAAAACTTGCTTAAAATGCAATATTATGCGACATTCTGAGATTTGAAGGCCAAATCACATATCGTGATACTACATGAAATAGTATCGAAATATTGGTAAAAATGAATATATTTACGTAATATCAAACTACATGAAAAACGTGAAAAAAGTCACTATTTTACCATATTTGAGGATTTTATCTTCAAATCATAGAGCGAGGTTTCGTGTTATTTAGATCCAAGAAAAGACATATGACAGTTGTTTCCAATACAAATGATAAGAACCAATGTGTTTTCATTAGAATTAAAAAAAATGTTCTTGATTTTCCGTTTATATTACCGATGGAAGATGTACAAGTAAAACCGCTCTACTCCGGCTGAAACGTCGATATATGCAATAAAAACCGAACTTCTCCCCTTTTCAATATCCTACTCAGTATTTTAACGAGAAACAAATAGTTGATTGAAAATGAAGTATTTAAGGTTATTATCTAATCAATTATGTGTTTGCATCATTTTTATCGTATATATAATGAATTAATACCCATAAACTGAAAATTCACAAAAACTTGGAAAAACAGAAAATATTGCCTTATTCGATGATACGAAAACGAGATGATACACGTCAAAATATTGCAAAATTCGATGATGTTTCGTACGAAACAAAATGCAAGAAAACTTGCTTAAAATGCAATATTATGCGACATTCTGAGATTTGAAGGCCAAATCACATATCGTGATACTACATGAAATAGTATCGAAATATTGGTAAAAATGAATATATTTACGTAATATCAAACTACATGAAAAACGTGAAAAAAGTCACTATTTTACCATATTTGAGGATTTTCTCTTCAAATCATAGAGCGAGGTTTCGTGTTATTTAGATCCAAGAAAAGACATATGACAGTTGTTTCCAATACAAATGATAAGAACCAATGTGTTTTCATTAGAATTAAAAAAAATGTTCTTGATTTTCCGTTTATATTACCGATGGAAGATGTACAAGTAAAACCGCTCTACTCCGGCTGAAACGTCGATATATGCAATAAAAACCGAACTTCTCCCCTTTTCAATATCCTACTCAGTATTTTAACGAGAAACAAATAGTTGATTGAAAAAGAAGTATTTAAGGTTATTATCTAATCAATTATGTGTTTGCATCATTTTTATCGTATATATAATGAATTAATACCCATAAACTGAAAATTCACAAAAACTTGGAAAAACAGAAAATATTGCCTTATTCGATGATACGAAAACGAGATGATACACGTCAAAATATTGCAAAATTCGATGATGTTTCGTACGAAACAAAATGCAAGAAAACTTGCTTAAAATGCAATATTATGCGACATTCTGAGATTTGAAGGCCAAATCACATATCGTGATACTACATGAAATAGTATCGAAATATTGGTAAAAATGAATATTATTACGTAATATCAAACTACATGAAAAACGTGAAAAAAGTCACTATTTTACCATATTTGAGGATTTTAACTTCAAATCATAGAGCGAGGTTTCGTGTTATTTAGATCCAAGAAAAGACATATGACATAGTTGTTTCCAATACAAATGATAAAAACCAATGTGTTTTCATTAGAATTAACAAAAATGTTCTTGATTTTCCGTTTATATTACCGATGGAAGATGTACAAGTAAAACCGCTCTACTCCGGCTGAAACGTCGATATATGCAATAAAAACCGAACTTCTCCCCTTTTCAATATCCTACTCAGTATTTTAACGAGAAACAAATAGTTGATTGAAAATGAAGTATTTAAGGTTATTATCTAATCAATTATGTGTTTGCATCATTTTTATCGTATATATAATGAATTAATACCCATAAACTGAAAATTCACAAAAACTTGGAAAAACAGAAAATATTGCCTTATTCGATGATACGAAAACGAGATGATACACGTCAAAATATTGCAAAATTCGATGATGTTTCGTGCGAAACAAAATGCAAGAAAACTTGCTTAAAATGCAATATTATGCGACATTCTGAGATTTGAAGGCCAAATCACATATCGTGATACTACATGAAATAGTATCGAAATATTGGTAAAAATGAATATTATTACGTAATATCAAACTACATGAAAAACGTGAAAAAAGTCACTATTTTACCATATTTGAGGATTTTAACTTCAAATCATAGAGCGAGGTTTCGTGTTATTTAGATCCAAGAAAAGACATATGACATAGTTGTTTCCAATACAAATGATAAAAACCAATGTGTTTTCATTAGAATTAACAAAAATGTTCATGATTTTCCGTTTATATTACCGATGGAAGATGTACAAGTAAAACCGCTCTACTCCGGCTGAAACGTCGATATATGCAATAAAAACCGAACTTCTCCCCTTTTCAATATCCTACTCAGTATTTTAACGAGAAACAAATGGTTGATTGAAAATGAAGTATTTAAGGTTAATTTCTAATCAATTATGTGTATGCATCATTTTTATCGTATATTTAATGAATTAATAACATTAAACTAAAAATTCACAAAAACGTGGAAAAACGGCAAAATATTGCCTAATTCGATGATATTTTGTTTAAGTCACATAAAGGAAAAGGATACACGTCAAAATATTGCAAAATTTGATGATTTTTCGTACGAAACAAAATGCAAGAAAACTTGCTTAAATTGCAATATTATGCGACATTCTGAGATTTGAAGGCCAAATCACATATCGTGATACTACATGAAATAGTATCGAAATATTGGTAAAAATTAATATATTTACGTAATATCAAACTACATGAAAAACGTGAAAAAAGTCACTATTTTACCATATATGAGGATTTTAACTTCAAATCATAGAGCGAGGTTTCGTGTTATTTAGATCCAAGAAAAGACATATGACATAGTTGTTTCCAATACAAATGATAAAAACCAATGTGTTTTCATTAGAATTAACAAAAATGTTCTTGATTTTCCGTTTATATTACCGATGGAAGATGTACAAGTAAAACCGCTCTACTCCGGCTGAAACGTCGATATATGCAATAAAAACCGAACTTCTCCCCTTTTCAATATCCTACTCAGTATTTTAACGAGAAACAAATGGTTGATTGAAAATGAAGTATTTAAGGTTAATTTCTAATCAATTATGTGTATGCATCATTTTTATCGTATATTTAATGAATTAATAACATTAAACTAAAAATTCACAAAAACGTGGAAAAACGGCAAAATATTGCCTAATTCGATGATATTTTGTTTAAGTCACATAAAGGAAAAGGATACACGTCAAAATATTGCAAAATTTGATGATTTTTCGTACGAAACAAAATGCAAGAAAACTTGCTTAAATTGCAATATTATGCGACATTCTGAGATTTGAAGGCCAAATCACATATCGTGATACTACATGAAATAGTATCGAAATATTGGTAAAAATGAATATATTTACGTAATATCAAACTACATGAAAAACGTGAAAAAAGTCACTATTTTACCATATATGAGGATTTTAACTTCAAATCATAGAGCGAGGTTTCGTGTTATTTAGATCCAAGAAAAGACATATGACATAGTTGTTTCCAATACAAATGATAAAAAACCAATGTGTTTTCATTAGAATTAACAAAAATGTTCTTGATTTTCCGTTTATATTACCGATGGAAGATGTACAAGTAAAACCGCTCTACTCCGGCTGAAACGTCGATATATGCAATAAAAACCGAACTTCTCCCCTTTTCAATATCCTACTCAGTATTTTAACGAGAAACAAATAGTTGATTGAAAATGAAGTATTTAAGGTTATTATCTAATCAATTATGTGTTTGCATCATTTTTATCGTATATATAATGAATTAATACCCATAAACTGAAAATTCACAAAAACTTGGAAAAACAGAAAATATTGCCTTATTCGATGATACGAAAACGAGATGATACACGTCAAAATATTGCAAAATTCGATGATGTTTCGTACGAAACAAAATGCAAGAAAACTTGCTTAAAATGCAATATTATGCGACATTCTGAGATTTGAAGGCCAAATCACATATCGTGATACTACATGAAATAGTATCGAAATATTGGTAAAAATGAATATATTTACGTAATATCAAACTACATGAAAAACGTGAAAAAAGTCACTATTTTACCATATATGAGGATTTTAACTTCAAATCATAGAGCGAGGTTTCGTGTTATTTAGATCCAAGAAAAGACATATGACATAGTTGTTTCCAATACAAATGATAAAAACCAATGTGTTTTCATTAGAATTAACAAAAATGTTCTTGATTTTCCGTTTATATTACCGATGGAAGATGTACAAGTAAAACCGCTCTACTCCGGCTGAAACGTCGATATATGCAATAAAAACCGAACTTCTCCCCTTTTCAATATCCTACTCAGTATTTTAACGAGAAACAAATAGTTGATTGAAAATGAAGTATTTAAGGTTATTATCTAATCAATTATGTGTTTGCATCATTTTTATCGTATATATAATGAATTAATACCCATAAACTGAAAATTCACAAAAACTTGGAAAAACAGAAAATATTGCCTTATTCGATGATACGAAAACGAGATGATACACGTCAAAATATTGCAAAATTCGATGATGTTTCGTACGAAACAAAATGCAAGAAAACTTGCTTAAAATGCAATATTATGCGACATTCTGAGATTTGAAGGCCAAATCACATATCGTGATACTACATGAAATAGTATCGAAATATTGGTAAAAATGAAGATATTTACGTAATATCAAACTACATGAAAAACGTGAAAAAAGTCACTATTTTACCATATTTGAGGATTTTATCTTCAAATCATAGAGCGAGGTTTCGTGTTATTTAGATCCAAGAAAAGACATATGACAGTTGTTTCCAATACAAATGATAAGAACCAATGTGTTTTCATTAGAATTAAAAAAAATGTTCTTGATTTTCCGTTTATATTACCGATGGAAGATGTACAAGTAAAACCGCTCTACTCCGGCTGAAACGTCGATATATGCAATAAAAACCGAACTTCTCCCCTTTTCAATATCCTACTCAGTATTTTAACGAGAAACAAATGGTTGATTGAAAATGAAGTATTTAAGGGTAATTTATAATCAATTATGTGTTTGCATCATTTTTATCGTATATTTAATGAATTAATAACATTAAACTGAAATTTCACAAAAACGTGGAAAAACGGCAACATATTGCCTAATTCGATGATATTTTGTTTAAATCACATAAAGGAAATAGAGATGATACACTTCAAAATATTGCAAAATTCGATGATTTTTCGTACGAAACAAAATGCAAGAAAACTTGCTTAAAATGCAATATTATGCGAAATTCTGAGATTTGAAGGCCAAACCTCATATCGTGATACAACATGAAATAGAATCGAAATATTGGTAAACATGAACATATTTACGTAATATCAAACTACATGAAAAACGTGAAAAAAGTCACTTTTTAACCATATTTGAGGATTTTAACTTCAAATCATAGAGCAAGGTTTCGTGTTATTTAGATCCAAGAAAAGACATATGACAATGTTGTTTAAAAAACAAACGATAAAAATAAATGTGTTTTCATTAGAATTAACTAAAATGTTCCTGATTTTCGGTTTATATTACCGATGGAAGATGTACACGAAAACCGCTCTATTCCGGCTGAAACGTCGATATATGCAATAAAAACAGAACTTCTCTCCTTTTCAATATCTGACTCAGTATTTTAACGAGAAACAAATAGTTGATTGAAAATGAAGTATTTAAGGTTATTATCTAATCAATTATGTGTTTGCATCATTTTTATCGTATATATAATGAATTAATACCCATAAACTGAAAATTCACAAAAACTTGGAAAAACAGAAAATATTGCCTTATTCGATGATATTTTGTTTAAATCACATAAAGGAAAAGGAGATGATACACGTTAAAATATTGCAAAATTCGATGATTTTTCGTACGAAACAAAATGCAAGAAAACTTGCTTAAAATGCAATATTATGCGACATTCTGAGATTTGAAGGCCAAATCACATATCGTGATACTACATGAAATAGTATCGAAATATTGGTAAAAATGAATATTATTACGTAATATCAAACTACATGAAAAACGTGAAAAAAGTCACTATTTTACCATATTTGAGGATTTTAACTTCAAATCATAGAGCGAGGTTTCGTGTTATTTAGATCCAAGAAAAGACATATGACAGTTGTTTCCAATACAAATGATAAAAACCAATGTGTTTTCATTAGAATTAACAAAAATGTTCTTTTTTTTCCGTTTATATTACCGATGGAAGATGTACAAGTAAAACCGCTCTACTCCGGCTGAAACGTCGATATATGCAATAAAAACCGAACTTCTCCCCTTTTCAATATCCTACTCAGTATTTTAACGAGAAACAAATAGTTGATTGAAAATGAAGTATTTAAGGTTATTATCTAATCAATTATGTGTTTGCATCATTTTTATCGTATATATAATGAATTAATACCCATAAACTGAAAATTCACAAAAACTTGGAAAAACAGAAAATATTGCCTTATTCGATGATACGAAAACGAGATGATACACGTCAAAATATTGCAAAATTCGATGATGTTTCGTACGAAACAAAATGCAAGAAAACTTGCTTAAAATGCAATATTATGCGACATTCTGAGATTTGAAGGCCAAATCACATATCGTGATACTACATGAAATAGTATCGAAATATTGGTAAAAATGAATATATTTACGTAATATCAAACTACATGAAAAACGTGAAAAAAGTCACTATTTTACCATATTTGAGGATTTTATCTTCAAATCATAGAGCGAGGTTTCGTGTTATTTAGATCCAAGAAAAGACATATGACAGTTGTTTCCAATACAAATGATATGAACCAATGTGTTTTCATTAGAATTAACAAAAATGTTCTTGATTTTCCGTTTATATTACCGATGGAAGATGTACAAGTAAAACCGCTCTACTCCGGCTGAAACGTCGATATATGCAATAAAAACCGAACTTCTCCCCTTTTCAATATCCTACTCAGTATTTTAACGAGAAAGAAATGGTTGATTGAAAATGAAGTATTTAAGGGTAATTTATAATCAATTATGTGTTTGCATCATTTTTATCGTATATTTAATGAATTAATAACATTAAACTGAAAGTTCACAAAAACGTGGAAAAACGGCAACATATTGCCTAATTCGATGATATTTTGTTTAAATCACATAAAGGAAATAGAGATGATACACTTCAAAATATTGCAAAATTCGATGATTTTTCGTACGAAACAAAATGCAAGAAAACTTGCTTAAAATGCAATATTATGCGAAATTCTGAGATTTGAAGGCCAAACCACATATCGTGATACAACATGAAATAGAATCGAAATATTGGTAAACATGAACATATTTACGTAATATCAAACTACATGAAAAACGTGAAAAAGTCACTATTTTACCATATTTGAGGATTTAAACTTCAAATCATAGAGCGAGGTTTCGTATTATTTAGATCCAAGAAAAGACATAAGACAATGTTGTTTCCAATACAAATGATAAAAAACAATGTGTTTTCATTAGAATTAACTAAAATGTTCTTGATTTTCCGTTTATATTACCGATGGAAGATGTACACGAAAACCGCTCTATTCCGTCTGAAACGTCGATATATGCAATAAAAACAGAACTTCTCCCCTTTTCAATATCTTACTCAGTATCGTAACGAGAAACAAATAGTTGATTGAAAATGAAGTATTTAAGGTTAATTTCTAATCAATTATGTGTTTGCTTCATTTTTATCGTATATATAATGAATTAATAACAATAAACTGAAATTTCACAAAAACGTGGAAAAACGGCAAAATATTGCCTAATTCGATGATATTTTGTTTAAATCACATAAAGGAAAAGAGGATGATAAACGTCAAGATATTGCTAAATTCGATGATTTTTCGTCCGAAACAAAATGCAAGAAAACTTGCTTAAATTGCAATATTATGCAAAATTCTGAGATTTGAAGGCCAAGTCACATATCGTGATACTACATGAAATAGTATCGAAATATTGGTAAAAATTATTATATATACGTAATATCAAACTACATGAAAAACGTGAAAAAGTCACTATTTAACCATATTTGAGGATTTTAACTTCAAATCATAGAGCGAGGTTTCTTATTATTTATATAATCAATGTGTTTTCATTTGATTTAACAAAAAAAAACCTGATTTTCCGTTTATATTACCGATGGAAGATGTACACGAAAACATCTCTATTCCGGCTGAAACGTCGATATATTCAATAAAAACATAACGTTTCCCCTTTTCAATATCTTACTCAGTATTTTAACGAGAAACAAATAGTTGATTGAAAATGAAGTATTTAAGGTTATTATCTAATCAATTATGTGTTTGCTTCATTTTTATCGTATATATAATGAATTAATACCCATAAACTGAAAATTCACAAAACGTGGAAAAACGGCAAAATATTGCCTAATTCGATGATATTTTGTTTAAATCACATAGAGGAAAAGGGGATGATAAACTTCAAAATATTGCTAAATTCGGTGATTTTTCGTACGAAATAAAATGCAAGAAAACTTGCTTAAAATGCAATATTATGCGACATTCTGAGATTTGAAGGCCAAATCACATATTGTGATACTACATGAAATAGTATCGAAATGTTGGTAAAAATGAATATATTTACGTATTATCAAACTACATGAAAAACGTGAAAAAACTCACTATTTTACCATATTTGAGGATTTAAACTTCAAATCATAGAGCGAGGTTTCGTATTATTTAGATCCAAGAAAATACATAAGACAATGTTGTTTCCAATACAAATGATAAAAAACAATGTGTTTTCATTAGAATTAACTAAAATGTTCTTGATTTTCCGTTTATATTACCGATGGAAGATGTACACGAAAACCGCTCTATTCCGTCTGAAACGTCGATATATGCAATAAAAACAGAACTTCTCCCCTTTTCAATATCTTACTCAGTATCGTAACGAGAAACAAATAGTTGATTGAAAATGAAGTATTTAAGGTTAATTTCTAATCAATTATGTGTTTGCTTCATTTTTATCGTATATATAATGAATTAATAACAATAAACTGAAATTTCACAAAAACGTGGAAAAACGGCAAAATATTGCCTAATTCGATGATATTTTGTTTAAATCACATAAAGGAAAAGAGGATGATAAACGTCAAGATATTGCTAAATTCGATGATTTTTCGTCCGAAACAAAATGCAAGAAAACTTGCTTAAATTGCAATATTATGCAAAATTCTGAGATTTGAAGGCCAAGTCACATATCGTGATACTACATGAAATAGTATCGAAATATTGGTAAAAATTATTATATATACGTAATATCAAACTACATGAAAAACGTGAAAAAGTCACTATTTAACCATATTTGAGGATTTTAACTTCAAATCATAGAGCGAGGTTTCTTATTATTTATATAATCAATGTGTTTTCATTTGATTTAACAAAAAAAAACCTGATTTTCCGTTTATATTACCGATGGAAGATGTACACGAAAACATCTCTATTCCGGCTGAAACGTCGATATATTCAATAAAAACATAACGTTTCCCCTTTTCAATATCTTACTCAGTATTTTAACGAGAAACAAATAGTTGATTGAAAATGAAGTATTTAAGGTTATTATCTAATCAATTATGTGTTTGCTTCATTTTTATCGTATATATAATGAATTAATACCCATAAACTGAAAATTCACAAAACGTGGAAAAACGGCAAAATATTGCCTAATTCGATGATATTTTGTTTAAATCACATAGAGGAAAAGGGGATGATAAACTTCAAAATATTGCTAAATTCGGTGATTTTTCGTACGAAATAAAATGCAAGAAAACTTGCTTAAAATGCAATATTATGCGACATTCTGAGATTTGAAGGCCAAATCACATATTGTGATACTACATGAAATAGTATCGAAATGTTGGTAAAAATGAATATATTTACGTATTATCAAACTACATGAAAAACGTGAAAAAACTCACTATTTTACCATATTTGAGGATTTAAACTTCAAATCATAGAGCGAGGTTTCGTATTATTTAGATCCAAGAAAATACATAAGACAATGTTGTTTCCAATACAAATGATAAAAAACAATGTGTTTTCATTAGAATTAACTAAAATGTTCTTGATTTTCCGTTTATATTACCAATGGAAGATGTACACGAAAACCGCTCTATTCCGGCTGAAACGTCGAAATATGCAATAAAAACAGAACTTCTCCCCTTTTCAATATCTTACTCAGTATCTTAACGAGAAACAAATAGTTGATTGAAAATGAAGTATTTAAGGTTAATTCCAATCAATTATGTGTTTGCTTCATTTTTATCGTATATATAATGAATTAATAACAATAACTGAAAATTCATAAAAACGTGGAAAAACAGCAAAATATTGCCTACTTCGATGATATTTTGTTTAAATCACATAAAGGAAAAGGGGATGATTAACGTCAAGATATTGCTAAATTCGATGATTTTTCGTCCGAAACAAAATGCAAGAAAACTTGCTTAAATTGCAATATTATGCGAAATTCTGAGATTTGAAGGCCAAATCACATATCGTGATACTACATGAAATAGTATCGAAATATTGGTAAAAATGAATATACTTACGTAATATCAAACTACATGAAAAACGCGAAAAAGTCACCATTTTACCATATTTGAAGATTTTAACTTCAAATCATAGAGCGAGGTTTCGTATTATTTAGATCCAAGAAATGACATATGACAATGTTGTTTCCAATCCCTCTCTTGAGCCTCTGAATCCCTCAGAGGCTTAAGAGAGTGATGCAGAGGATCAAGAGAGGGAAGAAGAGGCTTAGGAGAGTGATGCAGAGGCTCAAGAGAGTGATGCAGAGGCTCAAGAGAGGGATGCAGAGGCTCAAGAGAGTGATGCAGAGGATTACGAGAGAGATGCAGAGGCTCAAGAGAGGGAAGCACAGGCTTAACTGAGTGATGCAAAGACTCAGGAGAAGGATGCGAGGCTCATGAGAGGGATGCAGGAGTTCAAGAGAGGGATGCAGAGGCTCAAGAAAGGGATGCAGAGGCATAAGAAAGTGATGTAGAGGCTAAAAATAGAGATGCAGAGGCTTAAGAGGGTGATGCAGAGGCTCAAGAGAGTGATGCAGAGGCTCAAGAAATTGATGCAGGGGCCCAGGAGAGTGATGCAGATGCTCAAGAGATGGATGCAGAGGATGAAGAGAGTGATGCAGAGGCTCATACTTTTATCGTACATATAATGAATTAGTACCCATAGACTGAAAATTCACAAAAACGTGAAAAACGGAAAAATATTGCCTAATTCGATGATATTTTGTTTAAATCACATAAAGGAAAAGCAGATGATAAACGTCAAAATATTGCTAAATTCGATGATTTTTCGTACGAAACAAAATGCAAGAAAACTTGCTTAAAATGCAATATTATGCGAAATTCTGCCAAAAAGAATTTCCAAGTCACGATATGTGATTTGGCCTTCAAATCTCATAATTTCGCATAATATTGCATTTTAAGCAAGATTTCTTGCATTTTGTTTCGTACGAAAAATCATCATATTTAGCAATATTTTGACGTTTATCATCCCCTTTTCCTTTATGTGATTTACACATAATATCATCGAATTAGGCAATATTTTGCCGTTTTTCCACATTTTTATGAATTTTCAGTTTATTGTTATTAATTCATTAAATATATGATAAAAATTATGCAAACACATAATTGATTAGAAATTAACCTTAAATACTTCATTTTCAATCAATCATTTGTTTCTCGTTAAAATACTGAGTAGGATATTGAAAAGGGGAGAAGTTCGGTTTTTATTGCATACATCGACGTTTCAGCCTGATTAGAGCCGTTTTACGTGTACATCTTCCATCGGTAATATAAACGGAAAATCAGGAACATTTTAGATAATTCTAATGAAAACACATTGGTTTTTATCATTTGCATTGGAAACAACATTGTCATATGTCTTTTCTTGGATCTAAATAATACGAAACTTCGCTCTATGATTTGAAGTTAAAATCTCCAAATATGGTAAAATAGTGACTTTTTTCACGTTTTTCATGTAGTTTGATATTACGTTAAATATATTCATTTTTAGCAATATTTCGATACTATTTCATGTAGTATCACGATATGTGATTTGGCCTTCAAATCTTAGAATTTCGCATAATATTGCATTTTAAGCAAGTTTTCTTGCATTTTGTTTCGTACGAAAAATCATCGAATTTAGCAATATTTTGACGTTTATCATCCCCTTTTCCTTTATGTGATTTAAACAAAATATCATCGAATTAGGCAATATTTTTCCGTTTTTCACGTTTTTGTGAATTTTCAGTTTATTGGTATTAATTCATTAAATATACGATAAAAATTATGCAAACACATAATTGATTAGAAATTAACCGTAAATACTTCATTTTCAATCAACCATTTGTTTCTCGTTAAAATACTGAGTAGGATATAAAAAAGGGGAGAAGTTCGGTTGTTATTGCATATATCGACGTTTCAGCCGGATTAGAGCGGTTTTAAGTGTACATCTTCCATCAGTAATATAAACGGAAAATCAGGAACATTTTAGTTAATTCTAATGAAAACACATTTGTTTTTATCATTTGTATTGGAAACAACATTGTCATATGTCTTTTCATGGATCTAAATAATACGAAACCTCGTTCTATGATTTGAAGTTAAAATCTTCAAATATGGTAAAATAGTGACTTTATTCACGTTTTTCATGTAGTTTGATATTACGTAAATATATTCATTTTTACCAATATTTCGATACTATTTTATCGGCTTACGAGAGTGATGCAGAGGCTCAAGAGAGTGATGCAGAGGCTCAAGAGAGTGATGCAGAGGCTCAAGAGAGTGATACAGAGGATCAAGAGAGTGATGCAGAGGCTCAAGAGTGATGCAGAGGATCAAGAGAGTGAAGCAGAGGCTCTAGAGAGTGATGCAGAGGCTTAAGAGAGTGATGCAAAGGCTCAAAAGAAGGATGCAGAACCTCATGCGAGGGATGCAGAGGCTTAAAAAAGTGATGCAGAGCCTCAAAATATGGATGCAGAGGCTTAAGAGGGTTATGCACAAGCTCAAGAGAGTGATGCAGAGGCTCAAGAGAGGGATGCAGAGGCTGAGGAGAGTGATTCAGAGACTCAAGAGAGTGATGCAGAGGCTCAAGAGAGGGATGCAGAGGCTCAAGAGAGTGGTGCAGAGGCTTACGAGAGTGATGCAGAGGCTCAACAGAGGGATGTAGAGGCGCAGGAGAGTGATGCAGAAGCTGAAGAGAGTGATGCAGAGGCTCAAGAGAGTGATGCAGAGGCCTAGGAGAATGATGCAGAGGCTCAAGAGAGTGATTCAGAGGCTTATGCGAGTGATGCAGAGGCTTAAGAGAGTGATGCAGAGGCTTAAGAGAGGGATGCAGAGGATGAAGAAAGTGATGCAGAGGCTCAATGGATTAATGCATGGGCCCAGGAGAGTGATGCAGATGCTCAGGAGAGGGATGCAGAGGATGAAGAGAGTGATGCAGAGGCTCAAGAGAGTAAGGCAGAGGCTCAAGAGAGGGATGTAAATTCTCAAGCGAGTGGTGCAGAAGCTCAATAGAGTGATGCAGAGGCTTAAGAGAGTATTGCAGAGGCCTAATAGAGGGGATGCAGAGCCTCAAGAGAGTGATGCAGAGGCTCTAGAGAGTGATGCACAGGCTCAAGAGAGTGATGCAGAGGCTTAAGAGAGGGATGCAGAGGTTCAAGAGAGGGATGCAGAGGCTTAAGAGCTGGAGGCAGGGCCTCAAGAGAGGGATGCAGAGGCTCAGCAAAGGGATGCGGAGGCTCTTGAGAGTGATGCAGAGGCTCAAGAGAGGGATGCAGGAGTTCAAGGGAGGGATGCAGAGGATGAACAGAGGGATGCTGAGGATTAAGAGAGTGATGCAGAGACTCAAGAGAGTGATGCAGAGGATTAAGAGAGTGATGCAGAGGCTTGAGAGAGTGATGCAGAGGATTAAGAGAAGGAAGAATAGACTTAAGTGAGTGATGCAGAGGCTTAAGAAAGTGAGGCAGACGCTTAAGAGAGTGATGCAGAGGCTCAAGAGAGTGATGCAGAGGATCAAGAGAGTGATGCAGAGGCTCGATAGAGTGATGCAGAAGCTCAAGAGAGGGATTCAGAGGCTCAAGAGAGGGATTCATAGGCTTAAGAGAGTGATACCGAGGCTGAAGAGAGTGTTGCAGAGGCTCACGAAAGTAATGCAGAGACTCAAGAGAGTTATGCAGAGGCTCAAGAGAGTGATGCAGAGGCTTACGAGAGAGATGCAGAGGCTTAAGAAAGTGATGCAGAGGCTCAAAATAGGGATGAAGAGGCTTAAGAGGGTGATGCAGAGGCTCAAGAGATTGATGCAGGGGCCCAAAAGATTGATGCAGACGCTCAGGAGAGTGAGGCAGAGGCTCAGGAGAGGGACGTAAAGGCTCAAGCGAAGGATGTAGAAGCTAAATAGAGTGATGCAGAGGCTTAAGAGAGTATTGCAGAGGCTTAATAGAGGGGATGCAGAGGCTCAAGAGAGTGATGCAGAGGCTCAAGAGAGTGATGCAGAGGCTTAAAAGAGGGATACAGAGGTTCAAGAGAAGGATGCAGAGGCTTAAGAGCTGGAGGTAGGGGCTCAAGAGAGGGATGCAGAGGCTCAAGCGAGGGATGCAGAGGCTCTTTAGAGTGATGCAGAGGCTCAAGAAAGGGATGCAGAAGCTTAAGAGTGTTCCAAAGGCTCAAGAGAGGGATGCAGAGGCTCATGGGGGGTTGCAGCACTTCAAGGGAGGGATGCAGAGGATGAACAGAGCATTGCTGAGGATTAGGAGACTGGTGCAGAGACTCAAGAGAGTGCTGCAGAGTCTTAAGAGAGTGATGCAGAGTCTTAAGAGAGTGATGCAGGGGCTTGAGTGAAACGGAGGATCAAATGAAGGAAGAATAGGCTTAAGTGAGTGATGCAGAGGCTTATGAGAGTGAGGCAGAGGCTTAAGAGAGTGATGCAGATGCTCAAGAGAGAAATGCAGAGGATCAAGAGAGTGATGCAGAGGCTCGATAGAGTGATGCAGAAGCTCCAGAGAGGGATTCAGAGGTTCAAGAGAGGGATTCAGAGGCTTAAGAGAGTGATGCAGAGGCTGAAGAGAGTGTTGCAGAGGCCCAAGAGAGCGATGGAGAGGCTCAAGAGAGTGATGCAGAGGCTCAAGAGAGAGATGCAGATGCTCCAGAGAGTGATGCAGAGGCTCAAGAGAGTGATGCAGAGGCTCAAGAGAGTGATGCAGAGGATCAAGAGAGTGATGCCGAGGATCATGAGTGTGATGCAGAGGCTCAAGAGAGTGATGCAGAGGATCATGAATGTGATGCAGAGGCTCATAAGAGTGACGCAGAGGATCAAGAAAGGGAAGCAGAGGCTTAAGAGAGTGATGCAGAGGCCGACGAGAGTGATGCAGAGGCTTAAGAGAGTGATGCAAAGGCTGAAGAGAGTGTTGCAGAAGCTCAAGAGAGAGAAGCAGAGGCTCAAGAGAGTGAGGCAGAGGCTAAAAAGAGTTATGCAGAGGCACAAGAGACTGATGCAGAGGCTTACGAGAGTGATGCAGAAAATCAAGTGAGGGATGCAGAGGCTTAAGAGAGTGATGCAGAGGCTGAAGAGAGTGTTGCAGAGGCTTAAGAGATTGATGCAGAGGCTCAAAAGATTGATGCAGAGGCTCAAGAGACTGATGCAGAGGCTCAATAGAGTGATGCAGAGGCTCAAGAAAGTGATGCAGAGGCTCAAGAGAGTGATGCAGATGCTTAAGACAGGGATGCAGAGGTTCAAGAGAGTGATGGAAAAACGGCAACATATTGCCTAATTCGATGATATTTATTTATAATCACATAAAGGAAAAGGAGATGATACACGTCAAAATATTGCAAAATTCGATGATTTTTCGTACGAAACAAAATGCAAGAAAACTTGCTTAAAATGCAATATTATGCGACATTCTGAGATTTGAAGGCCAAATCACATATCGTGATACTACATGAAATAGTATCGAAATATTGGTAAAAATGAATATATTTACGTAATATCAAACTACATGAAAAACGTGAAAAAGTCACTATTTATACCATATTTGAGGATTTTAACTTCAAATCATAGAGCGAGGTTTCGTGTTATTTAGATCCAAGAAAAGGACATATGACATAGCTTGTTTCCAATACAAAGTGATAAAAACCAATGTGTTTTCATTAGAATTAACAAAAATGTTCTTGATTTTCCGTTTATATTACCGATGGAAGATGTACAAGTAAAACCGCTCTACTCCGGCTGAAACGTCGATATATGCAATAAAAACCGAACTTCTCCCCTTTTCAATATCCTACTCTGTATTTTAACGAGAAACAAATGGTTGATTGAAAATGAAGTATTTAAGGGTAATTTATAATCAATTATGTGTTTGCATCATTTTTACCGTATATTTAATTAATTAATAACATTAAACTGAAAATTCACAAAAACGTGGACAAATGGCAAAATATTGCCTTAATTCGATGATATTTTGTTTAAATAACACTAAGGAAAAGGAGATGATAACACGTCAAAATATTGCTAAATTCGATGATTTTTCGTACGAAACAAAATGCAAGAAAACTAGCTTAAAATGCATTATTATGCGAAATTCTGAGATTTGAAGGCCAAATCACATATCGTGATACTACATGAAATAGTATCGAAATATTGGTAAAAATTAATATATTTACATAATATCAAACTACATGAAAAACGTGAAAAAGTCACTATTTTACCATATTTGAGGATTTTAACTGCAAATCATAGAGCGAGGTTTCGTAGTTATTTAGATCCAAGAAAAGACATATGACAATAGTTGTTTCAAATACAAATGATAAAAACCAATGTGTTTTCATTAGAATTAACTAAAATGTTCTTGATTTTCCGTTTATATTACCGATGGAAGATGTACAAGTAAAACCGCTCTACTCCGGCTGAAACGTCGATATATGCAATAAAAACCGAACTTCTCCCCTTTTCAATATCCTACTCAGTATTTTAACGAGAAACAAGTGGTTGATTGAAAATGAAGTATTTAAGGGTAATTTATAATCAATTATGTGTTTGCATCATTTTTATCGTATATTTAATTAATTAATAACATTAAACTGATAATTCACAAAGACGTGGACAAACTGGCAAAATATTGCCTTATTCGATGATATTTTGTTTAATAACACTAACGGAAAAGGAGATGATAACACGTCAAAATATTGCTAAATTCGATGATTTTTCGCACGAAACAAAATGCAAGAAAACTTAGCTTAAAATGCAATATTATGCGAAATTCTGAGATTTGAAGGCCAAATCACATATCGTGATACTACATGAAATAGTATCGAAATATTGGTAAAAATTAATATATTTACATAATATCAAACTACATGAAAAACGTGAAAAAGTCACTATTTTACCATATTTGAGGATTTTAACTGCAAATCATAGAGCGAGGTTTCGTATTATTTAGATCCAAGAAAAGACATATGACAATAGTTGTTTCAAATACAAATGATAAAAACCAATGTGTTTTCATTAGAATTAACTAAAATGTTCTTGATTTTCCGTTTATATTACCGATGGAAGATGTACAAGTAAAACCGCTCTACTCCGGCTGAAACGTCGATATATGCAATAAAAACCGAACTTCTCCCCTTTTCAATATCCTACTCAGTATTTTAACGAGAAACAAGTGGTTGATTGAAAATGAAGTATTTAAGGTTAATTTCTAATCAATTATGTGTTTGCATCATTTTTATCGTATATTTAATTAATTAATAACATTAAACTGATATTCACAAAGACGTGGAAAAACGGCAAAATATTGCCTTATTCGATGATATTTTGTTTTAATCACATAAACGAAAAGGAGATGATACACGTCAAAATATTGCAAAATTCGATGATTTTTCGCTACGAAACAAAATGCAAGAAAACTTGCTTAAAATGCAATATTATGCGACATTCTGAGATTTGAAGGCCAAATCACATATCGTGATACTACATGAAATAGTATCGAAATATTGGTAAAAATGAATATATTTACGTAATATCAAACTACATGAAAAACGTGAAAAAAGTCACTATTTTACCATATTTGAGGATTTTAACTTCAAATCATCGAGCGAGGTTTCGTGTTATTTAGATTCCAAGAAAAGACATATGACATAGTTGTTTCCAATACAAATGATAAAAACCAATGTGTTTTCAGTAGAATTAACAAAAATGTTCTTGATTTTCCGTTTATATTACCGATGGAAGATGTACAAGTAAAACCGCTCTACTCCGGCTGAAACGTCGATATATGCAATAAAAACCGAACTTCTCCCCTTTTCAATATCCTACTCAGTATTTTAACGAGAAACAAATGGTTGATTGAAAATGAAGTATTTAAGGTTAATTTCAAATCAATTATGTGTTTGCATCATTTTTATCGTATATTTAATTAATTAATAACATTAAACTGAAAATTCACAAAAACGTGGAAAAACGGCAAAATATTGCCTTAATTCGATGATATTTTGTTTTAAGTCACAGTAAACGAAAAGGAGATGATACACGTCAAAATATTGCAAAATTAGATGATTTTTCCTACGAAACAAAATGCAAGAAAACTTGCTTAAAATGCAATATTATGCGACATTCTGAGATTTGAAGGCCAAATCACATATCGTGATACTACATGAAATAGTATCGAAATATTGGTAAAAATGAATATATTTAGGTAATATCAAACTACATGAAAAACGTGAAAAACTCACTATTTTACCATATTTGAGGATTTTAACTTCAAATCATAGAGCGAGGTTTCGTGTTATTTAGATTCAAGAAAAGACATATGACATAGTTGTTTCCAATACAAATGATAAAAACCAATGTGTTTTCATTAGAATTAACTAAAATGTTCTTGATTTTCCGTTTATATTACCGATGGAAGATGTACAAGTAAACCGCTCTACTCCGGCTGAAACGTCGATATATGCAATAAAAACCGAACTTCTCCCCTTTTCAATATCCTACTCAGTATTTTAACGAGAAACAAATGGTTGATTGAAAATGAAGTATTTAAGATTAATTTCAAATCAATTATGTGTATGCATCATTTTTATCGTATATTTAATGAATTAATAACATTAAACTAAAATTCACAAAAACGTGGAAAAACGGCAAAATATTGCCTAATTCGATGATATTTTGTTTAAGTCACATAAAGGAAAAGGAGATGATACACGTAAAAATATTGCAAAATTCGATGATTTTTCGTACGAAACAAAATGCAAGAAAACTTGCTTAAAATGCAATATTATGCAACATTCTGAGATTTGAAGGCCAAATCACATATCGTGATACTACATGAAATAGTATCGAAATATTGGTAAAAATGAATATATTTACGTAATATCAAACTACATGAAAAACGTGAAAAAGTCACTATTTTACCATATTTGAGGATTTTAACTTCAAATCATAGAGCGAGGTTTCGTGTTATTTAGATCCAAGAAAAGACATATGACATAGTTGTTTCCAATACAAATGATAAAAACCAATGTGTTTTCATTAGAATTAACTAAAATGTTCTTGATTTTCCCTTTATATTACCGATGGAAGATGTACAAGTAAAACCGCTCTACTCCGGCATAAACGTCGATATATGCAATAAAAACCGAACTTCTCCCCTTTTCAATAACCTACTCAGTATTTTAACGAGAAACAAATGGTTGATTGAAAATGAAGTATTTAAGGTTAATTTCTAATCAATTATGTGTTTGCATCATTTTTATCGTATATTTAATTAATTAATAACATTAAACTGATATTCACAAAAACGTGGAAAAACGGCAAAATATTGCCTTATTCGATGATATTTTGTTTTAATCACATAAACGAAAAGGAGATGATACACGTCAAAATATTGCAAAATTCGATGATTTTTCGCACGAATCAAAATGCAAGAAAACTTGCTTAAAATGCAATATTATGCGACATTCTGAGATTTGAAGGCCAAATCACATATCGTGATACTACATGAAATAGTATCGAAATATTGGTAAAAATGAATATATTTACGTAATATCAAACTACATGAAAAACGTGAAAAAGTCACTATTTTACCATATTTGAGGATTTTAACTTCAAATCATAGAGCGAGGTTTCGTGTTATTTAGATTCAAGAAAAGACATATGACATAGTTGTTTCCAATACAAATGATAAAAACCAATGTGTTTTCATTAGAATTAACAAAAATGTTCTTGATTTTCCATTTATATTACCGATGGAAGATGTACAAGTAAACCGCTCTACTCCGGCTGAAACGTCGATATATGCAATAAAAACCGAACTTCTCCCCTTTTCAATATCCTACTCAGTATTTTAACGAGAAACAAATGGTTGATTGAAAATGAAGTATTTAAGATTAATTTCAAATCAATTATGTGTATGCATCATTTTTATCGTATATTTAATGAATTAATAACATTAAACTAAAAATTCACAAAAACGTGGAAAAACGGCCAAATATTGCCTAATTCGATGATATTTTATTTAAGTCACATAAAGGAAAAGGAGATGATACACGTCAAAATATTGCAAAATTCGATGATTTTTCTTCCGAAACAAAATGCAAGAAAACTTGCTTAAAATGCAATATTATGCAACATTCTGAGATTTGAAGGCCAAATCACATATCGTGATACTACATGAAATAGTATCGACATATTGGTAAAAATGAATATATTTACGTAATATCAAACTACATGAAAAACGTGAAAAAGTCACTATTTTACCATATTTGAGGATTTTAACTTCAAATCATAGAGCGAGGTTTCGTGTTATTTAGATCCAAGAAAAGACATATGACATAGTTGTTTCCAATACAAATGATAAAAACCAATGTGTTTTCATTAGAATTAACTAAAATGTTCTTGATTTTCCCTTTATATTACCGATGGAAGATGTACAAGTAAAACCGCTCTACTCCGGCATAAACGTCGATATATGCAATAAAAACCGAACTTCTCCCCTTTTCAATATCCTACTCAGTATTTTAACGAGAAACAAATGGTTGATTGAAAATGAAGTATTTAAGGTTAATTTCTAATCAATTATGTGTTTGCATCATTTTTATCGTATATTTAATTAATTAATAACATTAAACTGATATTCACAAAAACGTGGAAAAACGGCAAAATATTGCCTTATTCGATGATATTTTATTTTAATCACATAAACGAAAAGGAGATGATACACGTCAAAATATTGCAAAATTCGATGATTTTTCGCACGAATCAAAATGCAAGAAAACTTGCTTAAAATGCAATATTATGCGACATTCTGAGATTTGAAGGCCAAATCACATATCGTGATACTACATGAAATAGTATCGAAATATTGGTAAAAATGAATATATTTACGTAATATCAAACTACATGAAAAACGTGAAAAAGTCACTATTTTACCATATTTGAGGATTTTAACTTCAAATCATAGAGCGAGGTTTCGTGTTATTTAGATCCAAGAAAAGACATATGACATAGTTGTTTCCAATACAAATGATAAAAACCAATGTGTTTTCAGTAGAATTAACAAAAATGTTCTTGATTTTCCGTTTATATTACCGATGGAAAAAGTACAAGTAAAACCGCTCTAATCCGGCTGAAACGTCGATATATGCAATAAAAACCGAACTTCTCCCCTTTTCAATATCCTACTCAGTATTTTAACGAGAAACAAATGGTTGATTGAAAATGAAGTATTTAAGGTTAATTTCTAATCAATTATGTGTTTGCATCATTTTTATCGTATATTTAATTAATTAATAACATTAAACTGAAAATTCACAAAAACGTGGAAAAACGGCAAAATATTGCCTTATTCGATGATAATTTGTTTTAATCACATAAACGAAAAGATGATACACGTCAAAATATTGCAAAATTTGATGATTTTTCCTACGAAACAAAATGCAAGAAAACTTGCTTAAAATGCAATATTATGCGACATTCTGAGATTTGAAGGCCAAATCACATATCGTGATACTACATGAAATAGTATCGAAATATTGGTGAAAATGAATATATTTACGTAATATCAAACTACATGAAAAACGTGAAAAAAGTCACTATTATACCATATTTGAGGATTTTAACTTCAAATCATAGAGGGAGGTTTCGTGTTATTTAGATCCAAGAAAAGACATTTGACATAGCTGTTTCCAATACAAATGATAAAAACCATTGTGTTTTCATTAGAATTAACAAAAATGTTCTTGATTTTCCGTTTATATTACCGATGAATGATGTACAAGTAAAACCGCTCTACTCCGGCTGAAACGTCGTTATATGCAATAAAAACCGAACTTCTCCCCTTTTCAATATCCTACTCTGTATTTTAACGAGAAACAAATGGTTGATTGAAAATTAAGTATTTAAGGGTAATTTATAATCAATTATGTGTTTGCATCATTTTTATCGTATATTTAATTAATTAATAACATTAAACTGAAAATTCACAAAAACGTGGAAAAACGGCAAAATATTGCCTTATTCGATGATATTTTGTTTTAATCACATAAACGAAAAGGAGATGATACACGTCAAAATATTGCAAAATTCGATGATTTTTCGCACGAATCAAAATGCAAGAAAACTTGCTTAAAATGCAATATTATGCGACATTCTGAGATTTGAAGGCCAAATCACATATCGTGATACTACATGAAATAGTATCGAAATATTGGTAAAAATGAATATATTTACGTAATATCAAACTACATGAAAAACGTGAAAAAGTCACTATTTTACCATATTTGAGGATTTTAACTTCAAATCATAGAGCGAGGTTTCGTGTTATTTAGATCCAAGAAAAGACATATGACATAGTTGTTTCCAATACAAATGATAAAAACCAATGTGTTTTCATTAGAATTAACTAAAATGTTCTTGATTTTCCCTTTATATTACCGATGGAAGATGTACAAGTAAAACCGCTCTACTCCGGCATAAACGTCGATATATGCAATAAAAACCGAACTTCTCCCCTTTTCAATATCCTACTCAGTATTTTAACGAGAAACAAATGGTTGATTGAAAATGAAGTATTTAAGGTTAATTTCTAATCAATTATGTGTTTGCATCATTTTTATCGTATATTTAATTAATTAATAACATTAAACTGATATTCACAAAAACGTGGAAAAACGGCAAAATATTGCCTTATTCGATGATATTTTGTTTTAATCACATAAACGAAAAGGAGATGATACACGTCAAAATATTGCAAAATTCGATGATTTTTCGCACGAATCAAAATGCAAGAAAACTTGCTTAAAATGCAATATTATGCGACATTCTGAGATTTGAAGGCCAAATCACATATCGTGATACTACATGAAATAGTATCGAAATATTGGTAAAAATGAATATATTTACGTAATATCAAACTACATGAAAAACGTGAAAAAGTCACTATTTTACCATATTTGAGGATTTTAACTTCAAATCATAGAGCGAGGTTTCGTGTTATTTAGATCCAAGAAAAGACATATGACATAGTTGTTTCCAATACAAATGATAAAAACCAATGTGTTTTCAGTAGAATTAACAAAAATGTTCTTGATTTTCCGTTTATATTACCGATGGAAAATGTACAAGTAAACCGCTCTAATCCGGCTGAAACGTCGATATATGCAATAAAAACCGAACTTCTCCCCTTTTCAATATCCTACTCAGTATTTTAACGAGAAACAAATGGTTGATTGAAAATGAAGTATTTAAGGTTAATTTCTAATCAATTATGTGTTTGCATCATTTTTATCGTATATTTAATTAATTAATAACATTAAACTGAAAATTCACAAAAACGTGGAAAAACGGCAAAATATTGCCTTATTCGATGATAATTTTGTTTTAAGTCACATAAACGAAAAGAGATGATACACGTCAAAATATTGCAAAATTTCGATGATTTTTCCTACGAAACAAAATGCAAGAAAACTTGCTTAAAATGCAATATTATGCGACATTCTGAGATTTGAAGGCCAAATCACATATCGTGATACTACATGAAATAGTATCGAAATATTGGTGAAAATGAATATATTTACGTAATATCAAACTACATGAAAAACGTGAAAAAAGTCACTATTATACCATATTTGAGGATTTTAACTTCAAATCATAGAGCGAGGTTTCGTGTTATTTAGATCCAAGAAAAGACATTATGACATAGCTTGTTTCCAATACAAATGATAAAAACCATTGTGTTTTCATTAGAATTAACTAAAAATGTTCTTGATTTTCCGTTTATATTACCGATGAATGATGTACAAGTAAAACCGCTCTACTCCGGCATGAAACGTCGATATATGCAATAAAAACCGAACTTCTCCCCTTTTCAATATCCTACTCTGTATTTTAACGAGAAACAAATGGTTGATTGAAAATGAAGTATTTAAGGTTAATTTATAATCAATTATGTGTTTGCATCATTTTTATCGTATATTTAATTAATTAATAACATTAAACTGAAATTCACAAAAACGTGGAAAAACGGCAAAATATTGCCTTATTCGATGATATTTTGTTTTAATCACATAAACGAAAAGGAGATGATACACGTCAAAATATTGCAAAATTCGATGATTTTTCGCACGAATCAAAATGCAAGAAAACTTGCTTAAAATGCAATATTATGCGACATTCTGAGATTTGAAGGCCAAATCACATATCGTGATACTACATGAAATAGTATCGAAATATTGGTAAAAATGAATATATTTACGTAATATCAAACTACATGAAAAACGTGAAAAAGTCACTATTTTACCATATTTGAGGATTTTAACTTCAAATCATAGAGCGAGGTTTCGTGTTATTTAGATCCAAGAAAAGACATATGACATAGTTGTTTCCAATACAAATGATAAAAACCAATGTGTTTTCATTAGAATTAACTAAAATGTTCTTGATTTTCCGTTTATATTACCGATGGAAGATGTACAAGTAAAACCGCTCTACTCCGGCATGAAACGTCGATATATGCAATAAAAACCGAACTTCTCCCCTTTTCAATAATCCTACTCAGTATTTTAACGAGAAACAAATGGTTGATTGAAAATGAAGTATTTAAGGTTAATTTCTAATCAATTATGTGTTTGCATCATTTTTATCGTATATTTAATTAATTAATAACATTAAACTGATATTCACAAAAACGTGGAAAAACGGCAAAATATTGCCTTATTCGATGATATTTTGTTTTAATCACATAAACGAAAAGGAGATGATACACGTCAAAATATTGCAAAATTCGATGATTTTTCGCACGAATCAAAATGCAAGAAAACTTGCTTAAAATGCAATATTATGCGACATTCTGAGATTTGAAGGCCAAATCACATATCGTGATACTACATGAAATAGTATCGAAATATTGGTAAAAATGAATATATTTACGTAATATCAAACTACATGAAAAACGTGAAAAAGTCACTATTTTACCATATTTGAGGATTTTAACTTCAAATCATAGAGCGAGGTTTCGTGTTATTTAGATTCAAGAAAAGACATATGACATAGTTGTTTCCAATACAAATGATAAAAACCAATGTGTTTTCATTAGAATTAACAAAAATGTTCTTGATTTTCCGTTTATATTACCGATGGAAGATGTACAAGTAAACCGCTCTACTCCGGCTGAAACGTCGATATATGCAATAAAAACCGAACTTCTCCCCTTTTCAATATCCTACTCAGTATTTTAACGAGAAACAAATGGTTGATTGAAAATGAAGTATTTAAGATTAATTTCAAATCAATTATGTGTATGCATCATTTTTATCGTATATTTAATGAATTAATAACATTAAACTAAAAATTCACAAAAACGTGGAAAAACGGCCAAATATTGCCTAATTCGATGATATTTTGTTTAAGTCACATAAAGGAAAAGGAGATGATACACGTCAAAATATTGCAAATTTCGATGATTTTTCGTACGAAACAAAATGCAAGAAAACTTGCTTAAAATGCAATATTATGCAACATTCTGAGATTTGAAGGCCAAATCACATATCGTGATACTACATGAAATAGTATCGAAATATTGGTAAAAATGAATATATTTACGTAATATCAAACTACATGAAAAACGTGAAAAAGTCACTATTTTACCATATTTGAGGATTTTAACTTCAAATCATAGAGCGAGGTTTCGTGTTATTTAGATCCAAGAAAAGACATATGACATAGTTGTTTCCAATACAAATGATAAAAACCAATGTGTTTTCATTAGAATTAACTAAAATGTTCTTGATTTTCCCTTTATATTACCGATGGAAGATGTACAAGTAAAACCGCTCTACTCCGGCATAAACGTCGATATATGCAATAAAAACCGAACTTCTCCCCTTTTCAATATCCTACTCAGTATTTTAACGAGAAACAAATGGTTGATTGAAAATGAAGTATTTAAGGTTAATTTCTAATCAATTATGTGTTTGCATCATTTTTATCGTATATTTAATTAATTAATAACATTAAACTGATATTCACAAAAACGTGGAAAAACGGCAAAATATTGCCTTATTCGATGATATTTTGTTTTAATCACATAAACGAAAAGGAGATGATACACGTCAAAATATTGCAAAATTCGATGATTTTTCGCACGAATCAAAATGCAAGAAAACTTGCTTAAAATGCAATATTATGCGACATTCTGAGATTTGAAGGCCAAATCACATATCGTGATACTACATGAAATAGTATCGAAATATTGGTAAAAATGAATATATTTACGTAATATCAAACTACATGAAAAACGTGAAAAAGTCACTATTTTACCATATTTGAGGATTTTAACTTCAAATCATAGAGCGAGGTTTCGTGTTATTTAGATCCAAGAAAAGACATATGACATAGTTGTTTCCAATACAAATGATAAAAACCAATGTGTTTTCAGTAGAATTAACAAAAACGTTCTTGATTTTCCGTTTATATTACCGATGGAAAAAGTACAAGTAAAACCGCTCTAATCCGGCTGAAACGTCGATATATGCAATAAAAACCGAACTTCTCCCCTTTTCAATATCCTACTCAGTATTTTAACGAGAAACAAATGGTTGATTGAAAATGAAGTATTTAAGGTTAATTTCTAATCAATTATGTGTTTGCATCATTTTTATCGTATATTTAATTAATTAATAACATTAAACTGAAAATTCACAAAAACGTGGAAAAACGGCAAAATATTGCCTTATTCGATGATAATTTGTTTTAATCACATAAACGAAAAGATGATACACGTCAAAATATTGCAAAATTTGATGATTTTTCCTACGAAACAAAATGCAAGAAAACTTGCTTAAAATGCAATATTATGCGACATTCTGAGATTTGAAGGCCAAATCACATATCGTGATACTACATGAAATAGTATCGAAATATTGGTGAAAATGAATATATTTACGTAATATCAAACTACATGAAAAACGTGAAAAAAGTCACTATTATACCATATTTGAGGATTTTAACTTCAAATCATAGAGGGAGGTTTCGTGTTATTTAGATCCAAGAAAAGACATTTGACATAGCTGTTTCCAATACAAATGATAAAAACCATTGTGTTTTCATTAGAATTAACAAAAATGTTCTTGATTTTCCGTTTATATTACCGATGAATGATGTACAAGTAAAACCGCTCTACTCCGGCTGAAACGTCGATATATGCAATAAAAACCGAACTTCTCCCCTTTTCAATATCCTACTCTGTATTTTAACGAGAAACAAATGGTTGATTGAAAATTAAGTATTTAAGGGTAATTTATAATCAATTATGTGTTTGCATCATTTTTATCGTATATTTAATTAATTAATAACATTAAACTGAAAATTCACAAAAAACGTGGAAAAATGGCAAAATATTGCCTTATTCGATGATATTTTGTTTAAATAACATTAAGGAAAAGGGGATGATAAACAACAAAATATTGCTAAATTCGATGATTTTTCGTACGAAACAAAATGCAAGAAAACTAGCATAAAATGCATTATTATGCGAAATTCTGAGATTTGAAGGCCAAATCACATATCGTGATACTACATGAAATAGTATCGAAATATTGGTAAAAATTAATATATTTACATAATATCAAACTACATGAAAAATGTGAAAAAGTCACTATTTTACCATATTTGAGGATTTTAACTGCAAATCATAGAGCGAGGTTTCGTATTATTTAGATCCAAGAAAAGACATATGACAATGTTGTTTCAAATACAAATGATAAAACCAATGTGTTTTCATTAGAATTAACTAAAATGTTCTTGATTTTCCATTTATATTACCGATGGAAGATGTACAAGTAAAACCGCTCTACTCCGGCTGAAACGTCGATATATGCAATAAAAACCGAACTTCTCCCCTTTTCAATATCCTACTCAGTATTTTAACGAGAAACAAATGGTTGATTGAAAATGAAGTATTTAAGGTTAATTTCTAATCAATTATGTGTTTGCATCATTTTTATCGTATATTTAATTAATTATTAACATTAAAATGATATTCACAAAAACGTGGAAAAACGGCAAAATATTGCCTTATTCGATGATATTTTGTTTTAATCACATAAACGAAAAGGAGATGATACACGTCAAAATATTGCAAAATTCGATGATTTTTCGCACGAAACAAAATGCAAGAAAACTTGCTTAAAATGCAATATCATGCGACATTCTCAGATTTGAAGGCCAAATCACATATCGTGATACTACATGAAATAGTATCGAAATATTGGTAAAAATGAATATATTTACGTAATATCAAACTACATGAAAAACGTGAAAAAAGTCACTATTT